>NC_087200.1:191233870-191283870 GCF_015104395.2 Macrobrachium nipponense | reverse complement strand
TTGACTATTACTGATTAAGACTATTATTTACTGGGGGTTATCTAAGTTATCTGAACTTGAGTTGTCATTCTATTGATTATCCTGTAAGAATCTGAGTTATTCAATTACTACTTTACTTTGAATAAACGTATATTTTTGTAGTTCCCACTCTGATTTGGTGACCTTAGATAATGGAGTGGAGGTTGAGAGAGAGAGAGAGAGAGAGAGAGAGAGAGGAGAAAGTGTTACCAGACTTAGTTTGCCTTCCACTTTGGCTTAACATTACCAAAGTGAATACCGGGGGTGGTACCCCGTTGTATATATATATATATGTGTGTGTCTGTGTGTGTGTGTGTATATATATATATATATATATAATAAACAATACATAACATACATAACTTTTGTACTGAATATGTAAATGTAAACACACTTATAAAGATGTCCTCTATTTCCGCCATGGTTCCTTCTGACTTAAGGAACCGTAAGTCAAGGCAAAGGAGCCTTTTGCTTTTTGGAACCTCGCCGAGAGGGCTTCTTCTTCTTCTTCTTCTTCTTCTTCTTCTTCTTCTTCTTCTTCGAACCAGTCTGTCAGAACGTTAGATATATCCACGATTGCAGATCCGGCATGTCGACAAAGAGAGCCGTATCTAGGCGCTCTTAGAGAGATTGTGTAAGATTCGCTGAAGTCTTGCCAAAACCCCTTTCCAGAAGTTCTGGGGAGATAACTGCATTTTTCGTAGTTCGTTCTTTTCTTCTTCTGAGATTTCTTTATCTTTGAAGAGTTGGAGTCCCCTGACTGGCGCCATTGGTGTCGTGGTTAGAGATTTTATGTTGCGAACTCCGAAGGATATTGTTAGTTTTAGGGTACCTTTTTTGTTTATGGTTTGCGAACAGCTTATGCATCGAGCAGAATCTAAATTTCATGTCCTTCGCGTAGAATACTTATTTAAGTACAAATAGAATAACTGATGGGTTTGCTCTTGTGTTATTTCTAGCTCATTGAGAGTGTTGTGAGATCAGTATCCTGAAATTCAGTGTGGACTATATTTTTCTGTACTTTCCAAATATTCACGTGAAATCAGTAGATTGAATTTCAGTATTAAATTTTGTGTGTGTGTACTTGTCAGATATGAACGTTTTCAATAAATGGAGGTTTAAAGGTAGCTTGAGGTTTAAAGGTAGCTGGGGATTTGAAGGTAGTTGGAGCTTTAAAGGTACCTAGAGATTTAAAGGTATTTGGAGGTTTGAAAATAGCTGGGGATATAAATATACCTAGTGATTTAAAGGTACCTGGAGGTTTAAAGGTGGCAGAAGGTTCTAAGGTAGCTGGAGGTTTAAAGGTACCTGGGGATTTGAAGATAGCTGGAGGTTTAAAGGTAGCTGTGAGATTTAAAGGCAGCTGGAAATTTAAAGATGCCCGAAGGTTTAAAAATAGCTATAGATTTAGAGGTATCAGGAGGTTTAAAAGTACCTGGAAGTTTTAAAGCATCTGGAGATTTAAAGGTATTTGGAGGTTTGAAAATGGCTGGAGATTTAGAGGTATCATGAGGTTTAAAGGTAGCTGGAGATTTAAAGGTGCCTGGAGGTTTAAAGGTACCTGAGGGTGTAAAGGTCCTGAAGGTTTAACGATACCCCGAAGTTTAAAGGTAGCTGGAGGTTTAAAGGTACCTGAAAGTTAAATGGTACCTGGAGATTTGAAGGTAGCTGGAGGTTTAAAGGTACTTGGAGGTTTCAAGGTAACTGAAGGTTTAAAGGCACCTGAAGTTTTCTAGGTACCTGGAAGTTTAATGGTACCTGGAGGTTTAAAGGTACCTGAAGGTTTAAGGTTGCCGTTGCCAGGAGGTTTAAAGGTAGCTGGAGGTTTAAAGGCACCCGAAGATTTAAAGGGAGCTGCAAGTTTAAATGTTCGTGGTACTGAAAATCCGTGCTGTTGAAAGGGATTGATGTGTCCAGCTGCATTTGGGAGTTCATCTGGGTGTTTTTGATCTTAAAAAAGGCATCTTACTCTCTGCTACATTTTCTTTTTATAAGAAACATTTGAGTACGTAAGTATTCTTTGGTCTGTTTGTCAGATAGATGTAAAGGTGGAAATTTTAGAGACCCGTCATTTTGTTTTAATTTTATGATTATGATCAGAGAATCGAACAGTGTTTATGAAGTTTAAATGGAATGATATAAGCTCCCACATACTAAAAATAGAACTGACTTTAGTTGAAATAGAATGGTCAACTTGTAGACTGAAAGAACAGTCAAATGAGAGAAGGGTCTAGGTATTGGGTGCATTTTTAACATTATATCAATATGTACACTCAAGAAAAGGATCATAATTCATCCCTAATCTAATCTGTGACATTGTCAGTTTATCAGGGCGAAAAGCAAATAAAGCGGAATATGAGCAAGGCGTAATCCGACTTCCAGCTTACTCGAGGAAAATTAAAATTAATACGCTATGTTTTATTAGAAATAATTGTTCTGTACTGTTTAACACGTACCATTTGTTTTTTACATTTTCTTTCTATTAAATAAATCAGAAATATCCTATCCCGAAATTCTTGTATCTTTAACTCAATGCAAAACCCATTTTTCAGACCTTTTCAGGCTTTTCCAAAGAGCTTTCCTAACCCCCAAACAAGAACAACAAAAACAACAACAAAAAAACAAAGTAGTTTGTAGGCTTTCTCCTCGAGTAAGCGAAAACATGTTTTTTTTTTAGAACATTCTTGGCAAGGGACTGTGAATTTTATGTGTATTTTCTAAGTACAGTTTTCTATTGGACCAAGTTGTTATGATGTCTACTCATATGATTATATAAGGACCGTTAATGCTAATGAAGATGTTTGTGATATAGCTCGAGGTGCGCATTGGGAGTATGTTACCTTTGTTAATTAGGCGCCTTTGAAGGTGGTGGAAAGCCAGGTAACCAAGTATAATTAACTCGTCGAGGAAGAGAGACGGAAGTCGTACAGGAATGAAAGAGGTAACTAAAGCCGCGGGAGAACTGAAAAAAAAAAAAATATTAAAAAGATATGCTGTGCGTCTTGGGTCGGGATATAATAAAATTATAATTACTTTCCCTTGGCGTCTCATTTCTGATCTTTGTTCAGATTTTGTCTCTACGTTAGGTTGCATGGCATTCATACATTGTTATAGCAACTGCTCTACTTCCAAGTAGTCACAGGTTTCCAGATATTACGTCAATGTATAGGCGTCTTTACGCTGTACCAGAGTTACAATTATTATTATTATTATTATTATTATTATTATTATTATTATTATTATTATTATTATTATTATTATTATACATGGGCATTAATTTAAATAAATTCTAACTAAAATTTAATCTAATTAGGTTTTCCATATTATTATTATTATTATTATTATTATTATTATTATTATTATTATTATTATTATTATTATTATTATTATTATTATTATTATTTATGGAATTAGCAATCAGCCAAAGACAGCCAAGGAGGTGGATTTGCAACAGGCGAATGAAGTGCAGACTCAGTATTTACTGTTCTGTTTTGTTTTTGAAGACACACCACAAACGCTACGAAAATGCGACCAGTTGGTACGGTATAATTAAACTGGGCAAAAAACCGTACATATATTTACAAACTCAAAAGTACTATGTTACGGATATTTGGAAGTTACAATGAATATATATCAAGCCATCTAAAGTGTTCTTTAAAATGTTATGGGGACGATAAAAAACAAGTATTAAATGCGTTTTCTGTACAGTGTATAACCAGGGCCACCGAAAATGCTGTCTGAGCCGCGTTCCATGAAACTTTCAGCCAGGGTCCGCAGGTGGCCTGTCGTATAGCGTTGCCAGACGCTCGATTATGGCTAAGCTTAACCTTAAATAAATAATTTAAAAAAAAACTACTTAGGCTACAGGGCTTCAATTTTGGATGTTTGATGAGTGGAGGGTGGATGATCACCATACCAATTTGCAGCCCTCTAGCCTCGGTAGTTTTTGAGACGTGATGACGGACAGGCAAAACCATCTCAGTATAGTTTTTTTTTTTTTTTTTTTTTTTTTTTTTTTTTTTTTTTTACAGAAAACTAAAATTATATGTTTAAGAGAGGGACATTAAGCATATAAGTAAGTTGTCATTCAAGCAAATAAGAATGACAAATAAAATGAACGCGAGAATATTATATATATATAAAGTTTTTTGTACAAAGGAGATTGCAGTGTTTCCGCTTTGATGATTTTCGTTGCCTAACCAAGGAAGCTCGCACAACATAACTAACTTTTCATGACTATGTTTTATTGGTCTTTACCTTTTCTGTAAGTGTGACATATTCACTTTTAAATTTAGCGCAGCTGCAGTCCTTATTACTTAGCCATGTTGTTTATGGCCTGTTAACTTCCTTTTTGATTTATGTACGTATATGCGGACCTACTGTATTTTTTTATGCATTATCTCTCCTTGATATAGTCCCAATTATAATCTTGTTTTGGTTTCTGGTGCGTCTGTTCTCCTCGGCAGGTTTTACTATCATCTTTTTCAGTAGATGCACGAATCCTGATTTCTTAAGTTTTTAAATAAAACGCAAAGAATTCATGTTTTATTGTTTTCATTATCATAAACTTTGGAAGCTAGAATTTCAAGTCAGTGGCCCCTGTAGTCCTGTTCTATATGAATAGGGGTTTATCTTCTGCATACAGTTGAATATTGGTAATTCTTAATCAGAAGTATTCACACTATACGTTAATTTTGCCTGTTATCACTGTAACAGCAAGAGCTCATACGCATCTTGAACATTTAAAGCAAATATTTCTTCACAAATAAATGAGAAAAATTACAAACATAAATATTTTCCTCAATTATTAAGTAATAACAACGAGACACTCGAACTCGTTTGCACTAAATCCTTCAACAGACATTATTTACAAGCAAATAAATGACTACAAAGGCAAAGGACTTCAAGGAGACATCGCTGTCGCATTCGACATTGATGGAAACACCTGTTACGACCTTCTTGAGTCGTCTTGTCGTCGACCTTGACGTTTGAATGATTTAAATTTCCCGGCCGCCTTGCCTGAGTTCGACTCTGGCCTCGTTCTTGTCAGACTCAGTCTAGGAGACGTTTATTGCCGAATTCAACCAGCTCTCTCTCTCTCTCTCTCTCTCTCTCTCTCTCTCTCTCTCTCTCTCTCTCTAGGGAACAGAGATTTACAATGGATTTCTGCATTGTATCATTTGATGAAAATTTGTGTTCGTATTATTTAACAGAAGTTTCTCTCTCTGTCTCTCTGTCTCTCTCTCTCTCTCGGGAACAGTTGTTTGCAGCTGATTTCCTTATTGTATGATTTGATGAATATTTATATTCGTAGCTAGTTGATGTGAACTAAAAAGAAAATATAGGCGTTACTCTCTCTCTCTTGTCTCTCTCTCTCTCTCTCTCTCTCTCTCTCTCTCTCTCTCTCGTAGTAGCCATCTTGCTTGGTGAGACGTTCCCGCGTGAAATCAGATTAATCAACAGATATCACAAGTTTAACATACGACTAGAATTTGAGAAATATCTAGAAGTGTTCGTGAACTATCGGTGATAAGATTAGTGTGAAAATAGTAGGATAAAGCGTCTTCTAAGTTAGTTTATCAAGTGTAATACTGTAAATCAGAACAAGATGGCAGTAAGTTCCAACTGCGGGAAGAGATGGCGTAATTTAGCGTGTTTAGCAGATTCGCAATACGATGAGGTAGCAGGAAGGGAACTGGCATTTCTCATCTATGAAATCAGCAACAGTCCTAACCAAAAAGATACAAAAGCATTCATAGATATATTAGAAGGATATAATCCTTCAAACTGGAACAAATCTAATGAAAACATCTTGAAAATAATTGAAGAAGTTACAAATAAAATCCAAGTGGTCAAGAGACTCATAAAGAAAATATATATAAACCAACATATTCCGACAAAGAAAATGAATAAGGTGAATCTTGTGAATATCCTAATTGACGCATTAGGAAAAAGAATGCCAAAAGCATGCAAAATGTGTAAGGTTTGGTATAGCATAGTCAATCCACAAAACCTAATCAGAAAATGTGCTGCATGCAACATTCCGACCCATCCACAGTGTGCTGAGGTAATACAAGATATGAGAAAAGATACAAGAATTTTTTGTTCAACATGTCTATCATGGATAGACAATGTTATTAAATCAAGATTGAATGTACAAATAGTTGAGGATGAAGAAGAAGAGGAAGGAAGAAGAAGAAGAAGAAGAAGAAGAGGAAAACGGAAGAGAAGTAAACAAAAATGAAATGACAGCCCCCAAAATAAGGAAAACAAAGAACAAGATAAAAGTATGGATGCAGAGATACTCATTGATACTACATATGAGGCAATAAAGCAGCCATACCTACGAAGAAATAAATTACGATATGGCAACAGAAAAGCAAATCCCGAAGAGGCTCTACCCAGATCTACACAATGACGGGAAAGAGGAAAAAAATAGACAAGAAAGACAAAATCTGCAACCTTTTGAAAAGAGGGAATTGCAGATTTGGAGAAAGATGTTACGTACAAAACATCCTAAGGTATGTCACAACTATGAAATATATGGTAAATGTGCATACCTAGATGGATATGGGGATGATTGCAGAGATCTGCATCCAAAAATATGCAAAAACCTAAAAAGAAGGAAAAGGATGTAAGTTCGACAAAAAATGCAAATATATGCACCCTGTAGCCATGAATCATAATCAAATAAATAACCAACCAAGTAATAAAACCCAAAATAAGAAAGAAACAAATAAATAAAGAGAGAAATCAAGAATATCAGGTAAAAGAGAAAAGCAAACCACCAATGAGATATGCAGAGATGTCAGCAAAAAAAAATTCAATGACATCAGCTCCAAAATTCTACTCAAGGGATAATAACTGTTTTATTATTATGCAAGAGGAGATTGCAGAAACGGAGAAAATTGCAGATTCAGACACAAAATGAATAATTTATGATGAAGGAAGATCAAATATTATGGAAAAGTTGGATTTTTAAATGTCAGAAATTTCTGGAAATGAAAAAAAGAACAACATACCAGAACAGGAAAGAGACATGGGTAAAATCCTTATTACTACCAATATTAAAAATGAAGGAGAAAAACACGCAAATCATCATAGTGATGAATGCGCAGGGTTTAGTTACGAGTAACTCAAAAAGAAAAATAGAGTACTTAGACGAACTAACCCAAATTGAAAGAAAATAGGTATAATGAATATAAGTGAAACCTGGTATTCCCAAGAGACTGGGAATGATGATCAAATAAAAGGGTTCCAAACTTATAGATCAGATAGAAAAAATAAAAACGGAATCAAGGGGGAACCGCAATATATGGGAAAGACAAAAAACAAAAACAAGGAAAAATATATGAGAAATATAGTAACTCAGAAGTGTGAACTAATAGCGGTAGAATTTGAATCTGAAAAATTAATGAACATAGTAATATATAGACTCCTAATACTAAAGAGTTTGACTTAATAATTGAAAATTGGATGATATATGTAGAAATCACAAGGACTGGACTATTCTCCTATCTGGTGACTTCAACTTTCCTTTCGTAGAATGGAAAGAACGAATAGGAGATTGTGGATGTACTTATACATATAAAAAAGAGAGTAATAGTAGTGCAGAAGATAAGAGGCAATTCGAAAAGCTATTAGATATGCTACTAGAATACAACATTCAACAAATAAATCACCTGCCAACAAGAAAGGAAAATACTTTAGACCTAGTATTTGTGAACGAGGTGAATTATGTTAAAGAAATAATAGTTTATAATGCGAGATTTCAGACCATAATGTCATAGAATTAACAGTTCATTCCAAAGCAAGTGAAAACAGAGATAAGCAAGAAATGAAAAAGTGGGAAGGATATGGGAAAAATACAACTTCTACAGTAAAAATATAAAATGTCGAGAAATAAATGAAGAATTAAACAAAGATTGGGAGGAATAACATTTTTCGTAAGCGATGACATAAGGGAAATAAAAATACGGAGATATTATATAAAAATATTAGAGAAAATAGTGGATAAAATATATACCGAAGAAGAAAAGTAAACATCATTCATGCATACCAAGAGACAGAAGGATCTTGTTCCAGAAAATCAGAAAGTGGAAAAAAGGTCTTGCAAAAGAAAAAAATGCATGGAAAGTTATAGAACTAAAAGTAAGATAGAAAATGCAGAACAAAGATTATACAATCAAAAGAAAATGAAAAACGGGAATTGGAAGAAAAAAACCCTATTAAATATCAAGCAAAACCCCAAACTATTATACTCATATGCGAAGAAGATGAATAAAAGAAGAATAGAAATAGGCCCTCTGAGAATTGAAGGGAGATTAACGAATGAAAAAAAGAAAAAAAGGAAATTTGCAACATACTGGCAGAACGATATAAGAGAGAATTCACCCCTAGAATAGATAATGAAGATAATGATATAGAAGTAAGGGACGAAAATAGTGAATATTTAGCTGACATAGAAATTAATGAAGCCTGATATTGTGCAGGCAATTAATGAAATTAAAAATGGAGCTGCTGCAGGGCCTGATGGAATCCCTTGCTATTTTGTTAAAGAAAGTAGTTCATTCTATCGCAAAGCCACTTGCAATATTATTAAGACAAAGTGTAGATACAGGCAAGATTTATGATGAGCACAAATTAGCATATATCACCCCTACTTTCAAAAGTGGATCAAGACTTGAGGCAAGTAATTATAGGCCTGTGAGTCTAACATCACATATTATGAAGTGTATGAAAGGGTAATGAAGAAAAATATTATGAAACATTTAATAAAAAATAATTGTTTAATATAGACAACACGGTTTCGTACCCGGAAAAAGTACACAAACCCAACTGTTAGTCCACCGTGAGAACATATTCAAAAATATGAAAAGCGGAAATGAAACAGATGTGGTTTATCTAGACTTTGCAAAAGCTTTTGACAAAGTAGACCATAATATATTAGCAAAGAAAATTAGAAAACACAATATCGTAGATAAAATAGGAAGATGGTTAAAAGAATTTTTACACAACAGAAAACAGATAGTTATTGCAAACGATGAGGAAATCGGATGAAACCAAGGTAATATCCGGTGTGCCACAAGGTACGGTGTTAGCTGCAATACTGTTTGTTATTATGATTGAAGACATAGACAGTAATGTTAAGGATTCGGTAGTGAGTAGTTTCGCTGATGACACAAGAATAAGTAGAGAAATTACTTGTGATGAAGATAGGAACGCTCTACAAAGAGACCTTAACAAAGTATATGATTGGGCAGAGGAAAATAGGATGGTATTTAACTCTGATAAATTTGAATCAATAAATTATGGAGACAGAGAAGGAAAGCTATATGCATATAGGGGACCTAATAATGAGACAATCACAAATAAGGAAGCAGTTAAAGACCTTGGTGTGATGATGGAATAGGAACATGTATGCAATGATCAAATAGCAATTCTTTTGGCAAAATGTAAAGCAAAAATGGGAATGTTGTTACGGCACTTCAAAACAAGAAAAGCTGAACACATGATTATGCTTTATAAAACATATGTTCGTAGTCCACTTGAATATTGCAATATGATATGGTACCCACACTATCAAAAGGATATTGCACAAATAGAGAGTGTACAAACGTCCTTTACAGCTAGAATAGAAGAAGTTAAGGACCTGACTACTGGGAAAGACTACAATCATTAAAATTAATATAGTTCCTAGAAAGGTAGAAGGAGAACGCTACATGATAATTCAGGCATGGAAACAGATAGAAGGAATAACAGAAAATATCATGGAACTAAAAATATCAGAAAGAGCAAGCAGAGGTAGATTAATAGTGCCCAAAACAATACCAGGAAAAATAAGGAAAGCACACAGGACATTAATCTACTACGCACCAGCATCGATAATGCAGCGTCTATTCAATGCGTTGCCAGCTCATCTGAGGAATATATCAGGAGTGAGCGTAGATGTGTTTAAGAATAAGCTCGACAAATATCTAAACTGCATCCCAGACCATCCAAGATTGGAAGATGCAAAATATACCGGAAGATGTACTAGCAACTCTCTGGTAGACATTAGAGGTGCCTCACACTGAGGGACCTGGGGCAACCCGAACGAACTGTAAGGTCTGTAAGGTAAGGTCTCCAGGGAACAGCGGTTGAAATTAATTGTTATATATGTACTGGTATCTTTTTTATGGAAGACACTTAAAAAACTAAAAATAGGGAGATAAAGGTATTATTATTAACTCTCTCTCCTCTCTCTCTCTCTCTCTCTCTCTCTCTCTCTCTCTCTCTCTCTCTCTCAGACGCTTTCAGGAGAAGCGCTTTTAATTTATGTAATGGGACGAGAAATGGGATTTAAAGAGGATGGGAGGCTTAAGGATTATTTCGTTATGTTTCTCGAAGGAAGTGTCTTTTGATATATTGTCTTTTACGTCCTTAAAAAAAAAGGTCTTAATTCGTAAATTATTTTCTTTTATTTTTTCCTTTGGTGTTTGTGGTTGGTAATTTATTTATTTGTTTTCGTTTGTTTATTTACAGGATTTGAGTCGTTACTATTAAGAATTGAATGACGTCTGTGACCAGTTTTGTATATTGTCCGTTTATTTAGAAGCTTCTAAAATTGGATTGGGACCATTTATATATAGTCTATTAAATAGAAATCCGAATCACTATAGAAACCCATTGAATAGTGGTTGGAATTGCATATGAAATCTATTGTAATGGTAGATTAGGTTCAGTATTGAAGTCTATAAAGTAGATTTAGATCACCATTGAAATTTATTGGACAGTGGTTCCCAATCATTTTTGGCCCATTGAACCCTTTCACAATAATGTCAGAATGCCATCCCCCCCCCCCCCCCCCCCCCCCCCCCCCCCCCCCCCCCCCCCCCCCCCCCCCCCCCCCCCCCCCCCCCCCCCCCCCCCCCCCCCCCACCCCCCCCCCCCCCCCCCCCCCCCCCCCCCCCCCCCCCCCCCCTTCTTTCCAAAATGGTCTGCTTCAAAAGGTGCATTCCATATAATATGCAACAAAATACTAACGCAAACTCACACGCTAGCCGAAAGAAAGCCCAGCGTGACCTCCCTGTAGTGCGGGCCGATGCATTTTGTGTGGTCCTAGAGCCAGTTTGATTCCGCCAATCTCTCTCTCTCTCTCTCTCTCTCACTAAATCTGAAGTTGGATGATCATTGACCTTTGGATAAAGTTTACTGCACTGTGGGTCACATCACCGGTGATATCGGTTGATAGGTGAATTGGATCAGCAGATATTTATGTCAGACACAGAGCGGGCTCACCAATGTCTTTTTTTTTTTTAGACGCCTCAGTGGCGTGATTGGTATAGTACTGGCGTGCCACGTCGGTGGCCGCGAGTTCGATTCTCGGGCATTCCTCTGAGTGTTGAGAGATGCGTATTTCTGGTGATAGAAGTTCACTCACGACGTGGTTAATTCGTAAGTCACGTAAAGCCGTTGGTCCCGTTGCTGAATGACCACTGGTTCCATGCAACGTAAAAACACCATACGAGCAAACACCAATGTCTTTTACTGAGCAATGATATCTGAGAATCCATAACGTCGTCCTTTCCGTGAAGTCAGACTGTGAAAATAAACTTGACTTCCGTGCATTGCTAATCCTCAAGGGAAAATCTTACAGATCTGCTATTTTCTACAGAAATCTGGTAGCTTTCTACGGCGAGTTATAGTAGCGTGATTATTTTTTCGTGGTACTGACAAACTGATTTGAAAGGAATTGAAAAAGAGCAGTGAATATATCAACAAGAAAATTTATAAAGGACGAATCTCAACCTAAATGGAAGAACCAGGTAAAGATGTAATGAATTTTTACGATGTGTTAGATTTTCTTTGTAACTGAATTTTTCGTCATTAATTTGACATCATAAGGTAGCCAGTGTCATGAATGGCCCTTATAAGTAGTTAATATTACATTTTGTAAACTAGGTCAAGTAATACTCCTATGTATTTAATGTATGTCATTCTCATTGACTGAATCTCGCCTGTGTGGCAGTCATGTTTCGCCAGTACGTCACCGCTGTTTTCTTTTCTTGCACCTCTGTGATTTTGTGTACTTCATTAGACATTAAGACCTACTTTAAATATTTCGGTGTTTCCTTCATCCCCAACTTTTAGTGATAAGGATAAAATATCGAACACACACAAAACTGAAGTGTCATTTCTAAGGAATACGCGTAAACAAATCGACAAGGAAGTGGCGTTTATCGGCTGCAAGAACGCAGACGCGAGAGTGATTCTCTGTCCATGAGAGAGAAATGAAATCTCCTCGTGATGAAAGCGCTCATAATACGTCGTCAGCCATCCAGCTTTCTGGATCATCTCCGGCACAACCAACCGGAGTTGGGAAACCAATAACGCCCCGAGACAAAGCCATAAAGAAACTCATTTGCGAACACCGGAGGCGGCCCTTTTGACGCCTGCTTTTCGCGCGTTATTTTCGCGCGTTAATTTCGCGGCTTTGGTGACCCGTCTGTGATGTTCAGTAGAGGCGCGTTTCCGCCATTAACCAACGGCGTTTTCGTCTTAATCGATATAGAGGTTCATGAATAGAGGGCGAATGATGGATGCTTTTGATCGGAGATTTTTCCTGGCGCTCAGACACGGAGACAATGGTCGCTATTGTTTGATTGAATGATCAAAAGCGGATTGATTCAAACTCCCAGTGCTGGAATTTAAAGAGGTATACATATATATACGATGATTGTCGCGTCGATATATAATCCGGCAAAGAATCACTTTGACTCTTTATTATTGTGAGCTAATGAGACGAAAGGGATATTTTCGAACTTGAGGCGAGTTGCCATGTAGAAGCTTAGCAACAATGCTCATTATCCCTTTGGAAGCTTGAGTTTTTTTTTTCCTTTGTAGTTGTTATGAAGCGGCTGCGTATATCAACATTAATACCATGATTATTATGGTAGCTAGATCTCATTGTTTACGTTTGTGGTTTAAAGGTACGTGTCGCCACTCTCTTAATCTATGTTCCACCTTACGAGTACTTTCTTCTGTCATTTTTTCATATTTTGAATATATTCCTTCCTTCCACGTTTCCATAATATTAATAGACTCTCTCTCTCTCTCTCTCTCTCTCTCTCTCTCTCTCTCTCTCTCTCTCTCTCTCTCTAATAAGCCCTTTAAATTTTTTATGGTAACTAAAATTGACTCGGTTCTACACTTTTTGCAGTATTTGATTTTGATGTTAATGCTCTCTCTCTCTCTCTCTCTCTCTCTCTCTCTCTCTCTCTCTCTCTCTCTCTGTAATAAGCTCTTTAGATTTTTTATATTAATTAAAATTGACTCTGTTCTATACTTTTTGCAGTAGTTGATTTTGATGTTAATGCCTCTCCCTCGCTCTCTCTCTCTCTCTCTCTCGTCTCTCTCCTCCTCTCTCTCTCTCTCCCTCTTCTCTCTCTCTCTCTCTCTCTCTCTCTCTCTTACTTCTTTTCAGTTTGTTTATAATAATCGAAATCTCTGATTTATACTCTGCTAGTTAATTGTGTCATTCAATTTCTCCCCCCACCACCTCTATCCTCTCTCTCTCTCTACATTTTTGCCATAATCAGCGAAATTCACCTCTATTCTTTTTGGAGGATGCTTTCTTTTTTCCATCTTTCTTTTCGTTCCTCTCTCTCTCTCTCTCTCTCTACATTTTTGCCATAACGCGAAAATTCACCTCATATTCTTTTTGGAGGATACTTTTCTTTTTTTTTTCCATCTTATCTATTCGTCCCGTACATTCTTCCATTTTATATTATCATCCTCCCGAACCTCAGGTGCTTCAATATTTAATCTCGTCTCGCCTTCCTTCCTTTTTCCCGTCTCTAGAAATCGTTGCTTGGGACACATTTCCTTTTGCTGTGTTCCTTTGTTCCTTCTTCTCCAGATTGAGTCAGGAGCTGCAGTTGTTCCTTTTGTTTTGTCTTCGTCGTGAGAGTAATCTCTATTGCTTTATTCTTTTATCTCAGTTTATATATGTGTATATGTTTACATACATGCATACATGTATATAAATTTATACATAAATTTGTAAATATATATATATATATATATATATACATATATATATATATAAATATATATATATATATATTTTAGAGAGAGAGGGCTTCCTTTCATTGTATTGCATTTACTATAGTTTAAATTCATACTAGTATTTATTATCTTCAATATTTTAACATCACTGCTTTTCGAATCCCCATTCCTAATACTTGAACTCATTTCTTACTTATATTTTACATTCCATTCCTCTTCCATCTGTTTTGTGTCTTATTCATTTTTATCGGCATTGTTGTGTTTACAGTATTGTGTTATATCTGGGGAGATATTTCCTCCCGAATATTTGTCTGGGGAAGCCTCAGTTTTTTGTCTTTCTCTCTTTTGTATAGAATCCGCATTGTTGGACAACACTTCCTGGTCTTCCATATTGGCTTTTAAGAAATTCCTAGCAACCCTTTGCAACCCATTCTAGGGTTTTTTTCCTCTTGCTTCTTTAAGCTTTTTCATTTTTATCATTACCTCCCTGAGATCAAGCCATTCTTTCCGTCTCTGTTTTGTTTAGGTTTTTAATTATATTTTTATTATTCTCATAGAGTATATTCTTTTATTTATAATGGTTATTATACATAATTATTTTTAAATATATGAATTCACTTGAATTAATTGGAATTCATGCCTTATTTAATATGTTTTTATCACCGTTGCCTCACTCCATTTTATGTACTTCCGAATTCTGTTTATACCACTAAGCTATTGGTTCTCATTTTTCATTTCATTGATTTCATATTGCGCTACTAATGCAATTCCTGTTTTCTGCTCATCATTCCATTTGGTTTAGCATACGTACCTCATTTACTGTCTTTATCTCAATCATTTCCAACCATTATGTCCGTGTTACTTGATCACTCCATTTCCACGCATTTACAAAGAAAAGATGAAGCTCCTCGGTGGCGTGATTGGCATGGCCTTGGCCTGCCACCTCGGTGGCCGCGAGTTCGATTCTCAGGCATTCCACTTTCGGCATGGTTCGGAAGTCGCGTAAAGCCTTTGGTCCCGTTGCTGAATAACCACTGGTTCCATGCAACGTAAAAACACCATACAAACAAACAAAGAAAAGATTCGATTGGCAATTTTCGCTCGTTTGATTAATTGTCCAACAAATGTTTCTATCTTTCCTTCATTGTTCATTTAATAAGACTTTGTAATTGCTTCCTCTTCCTCTGTTATTACAGTAGTATTTATTATTTTCATTCCTATATTTTCTTCAATAAACTGTATATACTTTTGTATCTTTCATTGATTTCGGGCGGGTATATATATATATATATATATATATATATATATATATATATATGTATGTATGTATATATATATATATATATATATATATATATATATATATATATTTATATATATACGTATATATATATATATGTGTGTATATATATATATATATATATATATATATATATATATATATATATATATATATAATATATATAAATATATAAAGTAAGTATGTATGTGCAGTTGTGCGTAGATAAGATAGATATCATTTACATTCATTTTATTTTTCCCCTCGCTTTTTTTTTATCTTGACGTTATTCATGTCTTTCCTAATTTCCCTGTGCATTGTATTCAATTGTTTTTTACCTCGTTCCTTTGGCCTTTGGTATTTTACCCAACTCCATTGAATTCGGTCCCGTCTTGGTAATGGCTGCATTCTTCTTCTTCGTTCCTGAATATTTTCCCATTTCCTTTTTTTTTTTTTTTTTTCTTGCTGCTGAGCCCTTTTATCATTTCTCTTCGTCTGTTTCGGTTTTTATATTCCTTACTTCTTTTATCTGCTTTCTCTTTTGTACTTGGTTCGACTTCTCCCAACATCCGTTGTTTTTGGGTTCTATTCTTGTCCATGTTTTGTTTACATTCTTTCAACTTCTTCTTCTTCTTCTTCTTCTTCTTCTTCTTCTTCTTCTTCTTCTTCTTCTTCTTCTTCTTCTTCTCTGTATATTATTTTCTCTTCTCGGTGTTGTATTGAACCACAAGGAAATGTGTGTTTGATGGTGGTAGTTCGTTTGTTCCTCTCTCTCTCTCTCTCTCTCTCAGTTACGCAAGCTTCATTTGGGATGAATTATTGATAAAATTCCACTTGGTTCAAAAGAAGTTTCGTTGATGAGGAAAATTTGGAAGGAGTTCTGATTTCTAACTGCAGTCTCTTGAGTTGTTTCCAATTAACATATAAACAGAACTATGATATGTCAAACAGAGAACAAATAAGTTGAATTAAATAGACGTGTGCACAACAGATGTCTATCAAAATTTTTGTATAATGGGTTGTTTCCCTCTCGCGAGCAGGGGGTTGGGGGGTTGGGGGGGGGGGCGTGTTACGACCAACAGTTGCTCGCAGCCGCGTCTAAAATCTATGGTCAAATAGAGCGTTGTTTCACCAAACGAAAAATAAAATAAATATGCTATATTTTATTGGAAATCATTTTTCTGTACTGTTTAACATGCACATTCTGTGTCTTACATTTTCCTTCTAATAAATAAATCAATGAATACCAAATCCTATAATTTCTGTATCTTCAACTCAATACGAAGCACCTTTTTCAGATCTATTTAGACTTTTCCATAAACCTTTCCTCCATCCCCCAACAACAACAACAACAACAACAACAACAACAAAGTAGTTTGTAGGCTAACTCCCGTAGTAAACGTAAAGGGAGTTGGAGTGGTTGGACAGCAAGGAATCCAGAAAATCAGGGGATATATGAATTCAAAGGATCTAAAGTTGTAACTTGGAGAAAAACCCTCCACAGGTGCACTAAGAAGTCATAGTCAGAGAAGTAGAATGAATAGCTGAATGAAGGATATTGGTTTGTGTTCAGAGCGTTTGATTCTTCACCAAAATGTTTAATGCTCTTTTTAACTTTCTCCTTTCCCTGTTTGAACTGCAAAAGTCCAAGCGAAGGTGTAATGCGTCACTGCCCTAAACCAATTCTTGTGCTTCAATCAATTTACCTAGATATTTTTTTATTTACTAATTTATTTATTTATTTGTTATTTTATTTTTCCGTTTTTAATAACTGATCCCTTCATTCTTTATTTTCAATTGCCGTCTCTTACTTCTGTCTGAATTTCGAGTTAATGGCCCTTGTGGGATTGTTCCATATGGATAAGAATCATGTTCTGAATAATAATAATAATAATAATAATAATAATAATAATAATAATAATAATAATCTGCTTGAATAAACTAGCTCATCTTGCACGGACGCAACTTCTTGCATAATTTAACTTTTTACCACAACTTCATTTTACCTCCATTTCTCAGATTTTAAACTTTATTGCTTGAGGGAGCCTCATTAATAATTAATTTCGGCTATTTTTGTTGCTTTCGTTATTTTTAGACTCTGCTACATCAAACTTTCTCTGAGGCTTCATATATTCTTTATTTTTTTATGCGAATAAAGACTTCGTTTATTTTTGGTTCTTATTTTAACGTTTTAAATTCTTCATTAAATTGTGGACAAATGCTGTTGGAATGTTTATGTTTTCATATTTTTTTCGCCTTATTCCTAATTTTGTATTCCAGTTCTGAATTTGATAATTACGACTATCTGTCAATCAAAGGGAATCAGATATTATTTCAAGGTATTTGCTTAAGTTCGTGTGGGCCCGGAGGGGGTTAGCGCCGTCAGTGCACCTCAAGGATTGCACTCTAGGCATTACTTAGGGTTCTTTGCAGCGTGTGTCCCTTCGGGCCCTAGCTGCAACCCCTTCCATTCCTTAACTTTACCTCCGTTCATATTCTCTTTCTTCCATCTTACTTTCCATCCTCTCCTGACAATTGTTTCACCATTATTTTCAGCGGTGAATGACCTCATAGATCCCAGAGCTTATCCTCTGGCCTACATTTGATATTCCAGTTTCTAAATTTGTCTCATAACCTCATAGTTTTGATTAGTGTTAGACGTTGCTCTCTGATGATATATGTTTTGAACTGTATATATATATTTTTGTGCTTTATCACTTTATTCATAAGTGCTTGTACCCATTAAGAGTTTGGTAATTATGATTATCTGTCAATCAAAGATAATTGAACATTATTTCAAGATATTTGCTAAAATATGTCTTATAGCCCCATTATTTATTTAGGTCTGACGTTAACCATTCTTTAAGATGTTTGAACTGTATGAATATCTTTGAACTGTATAAAGGTATTCACTGTGTTATTACAGATACGCACAAACACCCAGTTAATATTTGTGATACCCTGATACAAACTCTGTCCTCGATAATATCGTAGGGTTAGAAGTTAACGTTTGAGTAATACATTGTTTGAATTGTATGTGTATTTTTGAACTGTTTTGAACTGCATAGAGTTTTTCACTATCTCACCACAGACACATACAGACCATCCTGCAAACATTTTCTGATAAAAATTTTCTGATTATCCTGATACAAATTATGCGACCTCAGGTATACCGTAGGGATAGACGTTAGCCTTTCAGTAATGCATTGTTTGAATTGTGTGTATATTTTTGAACTGTATATAGTTGTCCACTTCTCAGACATAGCTAATTTCAGCAGAATGCAGGATTCTAACGCAGAGAAATTCTTCCCTCAATGACTAGGTCACTGGTAATCTCTTTAGTGGACGTTCCATTATGCGGTTATTAGATCTGAGAGAGAGAGAGAGAGAGAGAGAGAGAGAGAGAGAGAGAGAGAGAGAGTGTCTAGTTTCTTGTGGTATCTTGGATCAGTAATTTTAACGTAATCGGAATTTTTATTTAATGTAACCTGACATTTGTTCGTTTCATTGTAATCGGACTTTTTTAGTTTCAATATAGTAGGATTTTGTAAATGTTATCGGAAGTTTTTTTTTTACATATTGGATCTTGAGTTTTGATGTAATCGGTTGTTTTTTTTCACATTTTAATGTAATTGGACTTTTTTGTGATATCCTGGGTCTTTAGTTATAATGTAATCGGACTTTTTCTATAAGTCTTTCTGTAATCGGAAGTTTTTTATTTTCGATGTAATTGGAAGTGTTTTATTTAATGTAATCGAAATTTTTTCGTTTCAATGCAATCGGACTTTTTTTTAGTTTCAGTATAATCGGCTTTCTTTTTTAATATAATCGGAAGTTTTTTGTTTTATCTTGAATCTTTAGTTTTGATGTAATTTATTTTTTTTATTTTTTTATGTAATTGGACTTTTCCGTGATATCTTGGTTCTTTAGTTTTAATATAATAAGACTTTTTTTTTTTTAAATGTAATCGGATTTTTTTTTTCTAGTTTTGGTAGAACCGGAGGTTTTTGTTTTTGTTTTGGGTGATATCTTGGATCTTTAGTTTTAATGTAATCAGACTTTTTTTTCTTTTAGTTTTGATGCAATCGGACTTGGGTTTTTTTTTATGTAATAGGAGTTTTTCTTTTAGCTTTAATGCAATTGGGCGTGTTTTGTTTTTAAATGTAATCTGACTCTTTTTTTTCGTGAATTGCACAATGTTGTGATTTCATCTTATTGCTGTAATTTGTTCATCTTTTTGTTAAACTGTTTAATATTCATCAGTAGACATATGAATGAATATGCGTGGATGTCACAACAACGTAGCCTCGTTCTGATACTCCGGATGCGGGTTCGAATTCTGCTACCGGACATCAGAATGACGTCATGTTCCTGAACTTGGATCTAAGGCTTTTTAGTGAGAAACGTATCCAGTAAAAGTGCGAAGAATTCGTGGAGTTAAGATGGCATTGTGGTTATTACGATTACGTAAGTATATAGTAAAAATTTAAATGTAATCCCCAAATTCAAGTCATTAAAAAAGATTGCTTCGCTAAATATGATACCGAGTATTTTAGCGTCACCTCGGACGAATTATCATGCGAAATAGCTGATATATATATATGTATGTATATATATCCATATTCGAAGAACACGAGGTTCATTTAAGCTGAATAAATATTGGGCCATGAATTTCGTTCCATGTTTAATTAACCAGTTTCCAGGGCAGACCCCCGAAGGTGCGGCTGTCTTTTGGGGGAGGGAAGGTGTAAGAAATGAACTTGTTTCCTCTTCTGTGCTGGAGAATTTCTTGCTGAAAGGAATCTAACACACACACACACACACACACACACACACACACACACACATATATATATATATATATATATACATATACATATATATATATATACATACATACATACATACATACATATACACACCCACATAATGCTTGTACGTAAATTAATCACGGTGATGTGATAAAAATTCATTCGTATGTATGTATGTATACATGTTGACACTTGATATATTACGCCAATCTGCAAGTTAATTGATTATCGGATGCATGTATCGTAAGATTTCGTAAGATTCGGTAACTGAGAGAGAGAGAGAGAGAGAGAGAGAGAGAGAGAGAGAGAGAGAGAAAGTATAAACTCGACAGTATCGCGTTGCGTTGATATGATAATCCTTCCAGAGGCTTGAGGAAAAAGTACAAGCATATTTGTTCAATGAATTGCGCAGGAGAAGAGAAGAAGAAGAAGAAGAAGAAGAAGAAGAAGAAGAGAAGGAAGGCGATGGTAGCAGTGTGGTGGTGTTGGTACGGGGCGATGAGACGAGGAGTAGGAGGAATGGATAGCTTAGCTAAGCCCCAGCAGATCGATCCAAAGGAAGAGAGAGAGAGAGAGAGAGAGAGAGAGAGAGAGAGAGAGAGAGAAAGGTGATGAGTACGAGGTCCGTCTGGGTGTTTGTGCGTTTGTATGTATGTGCAGTGTTTGTGTGGAGGTGTTACAAAGACCCGGCCATAGCAGACGTAGTACCTACGGGGATCCTTGTAGCAATTGCAAAATTAGGAACAACGATGTTGCAGTAGCCGTTGCTACGTTGGGATAACGTAGACGAAACAATGCAGTGGCAGGTCTAGATGAAGCGTTGTTTCGCAGTGTTGTTCACACTTTCGTGAGAGGGTGTTTTAATGGCAAGACCTAAATGGTATGATGTTGCAGAGAACATTTACTCTATGGAACGTTTCAATGGATGAACAACTTGATAAGATATTGCAAAGATGAACTCCTACATCAAAGGTTGTTTTGATTTAAAGACCCAAACGACATGACATTGCAAAGAACAACATCTACACGAAAGGTTGTCTTGATTTAAAGACCCAAACGACATGACATTGCAAAGAACAACATCCACATGAAATGTTGTTTTGATTTAAAGACCAAAACGACATGTTGTTGTCACGGCATTCTTATGTAAAATCACATCGAGACGTCGTTGTTTCGCTCGCAGTAGCGCAGGGATAATGGTTGTTGCTATTTCAGGCGCAAGGCTCTGTTTTGTTGCACATGGAAAGCAAATATATTCCATTCTCGCTTTTGCTGAACTTAGTCTTGCAATTCCTCGCCTGCGCACAGTAGTTGTTTGATCTATGTAATTCTTTAGAAGTGTTGTTGTTTATTTGTTTTACATAAAATAAAAAAAAACTTAAACAACATTGTGTTGTCTGTGTCTGTGTAAAGGGTAATTGTTGTGCTGTTTGATTTTGCGTTGTATCACAGGAGACATTTTTCATAAAGATGTTTGTAATAAAGAGAGAGAGAGAGAGAGAGAGAGAGAGAGAGAGAGAGAGAGAGAGAGAGAGAGAGAATAATGACAAGCGGCTGAAATTCAGGATGGATTTGTCATAATTTATAACCGCGTCTTCATGCAAAACAGTTTTACTAGTGTTTTAGGAAACCGGTTGCAAAACATATAAGATTTAAAACGTTCAAAATAAATGGGCTTTGTGACCTGATTATGTAATATTTTAAGATTCCAAAAGATTTAAAAACTGGTTCCTGTGATAATATTACGTAGATCACACTTCGTTTCTAATAAGAAAAATTTAAATAAATAGACGGTCTCTCTTGAGACAACAGTTTTACCAACCGATTTCCAGAACATTTAAGATTAAAAAAAAAAACGGTCTTTGTAATGTTCCAGCGAGCGATCATACTTCCAAGAGTTCTCAGAAAAAGCTTGATGAAGCAAAAACTTTTTTTTTTTTTTTTTTTTTTTTTTTTTTTTTTTTTTTTTTTTTTTTTTGCGCCTGTTTGTCTTGCGTTGGCGGAATTGAAACATTCGTGGTGCTGCTTCCCGTGAAAGGTAGTCTTCCGTTTTCTGAGTAATTATCAGTTTTCCTCTCTCTCTCTCTCTCTCTCTCTCTCTCTCTCTCTCTCTCTCTCGTGGGTGCCTTCTAGACTTCTTAGTATTCGTGTCCTTTTTTATTCTCTCTCTCTCTCTCTCTCTCTCTCTCTCTCTCTCTCTCTCTCTCTGGGTTCCTCTTTAGCCGAATGGTTTATATGCTTGCCTACCGATTCGGTAGTCCCGAGTTCGATTCCTCAATCAACCAACGTGGAATGCGAGGAATTTGTTTCTGGTGATTAGAAATTCATTTCTCGATATATTGTGGTTCGGATCCCAGAATAAGCTGTAAGTCCCGTTGCTAGGTAGCCAATTGCTTCCTAGCCACGTCAAAAAAAAAGAAAATCTAATCCTTCGGGCCAGCCCTTAGGAGAGCTGTTAATCAACTCATTGATCTGGTTAAACTAAGATATACTTTACTTCTCTCTCTCTCTCTTGCTGTCTGTCTGTCTGTCAGAGATTGCGTGCTTGCTTATCCCCAAGTTACTCAAAACAGGCAGTGAAGATCGTGATGTATTTAATATAAAGGGCATATTTTTCTATGCATGTTCCCCCAAATATTTTGTTATAAATCAAACATTTCTTCGCATGTTGATAGATGCATTATTAAATGTTGAATACAGACCTATTTCTTTCGATCAATTTAAAAAAAATGGATGTGGTAAGTATTGGACATTACTATATATCCCTAATCACAAGATGAAACTTTATATCCACAAGAGTTATATAATGTATTGTTTCTACAAGAGTTACGTAATGGGATATGATATCCAGAAGAGTCATGCAATGTATTATTATGTCCACAAGAGTTACATTATGGAATATTATATCCAAGAGAGTTATATAATCGAACAATATATCCAAAATAGTTATATATTTAAATATTATATCCACAAGACTCACATAATAGAATATTATATATCCACAAGTTTTGTAATGTAATGTGATATCCACATGAGTTATGTTATGGAAAATTATATCCACAAGAGGTTTATAGTGGAATATTATATCCAGAATAGTTATGATACAATGTATCCACAAAAGGTATATATTACACCCATAAGGTTATATAAATAAATATATCCACAGGAGTTATTTAGTACAATAATAATAGAAGTATCATGCTTATACAATTATGTTTTTGTATGAAAAGCTGGTTCCCTAAAGTTGTTACATTTGTAAGTGGAGATTCGTAGAAGTGAAGGCACGGGAAAGACTTGAGTGGCTGAATCTCACAAAGACACTATGCATAGAATGAAAGGTTCCCTTAAAAAGTTACCATAGGATTATGCCTTGAAGGGTAATTATTGTTATTTTATAGTTATTCATTGTTATACATATAATTTTTAATTTCTCAAGGAAAAAAATATTAATGAGATATATAGTGTTTGATGTCATTTGTTTCCTTAGATTGCAGAAATAATTTTATCAATAAAATTACATTATGCGTAAAGTTATTAAGGAAAAATTATTAATGCCAAAAATAATCCTTGGAGAGGGATATATTACAACCTTATGTTCTCGTAAATATGAAATATTTTAAATGACCCTGCCTTCGTAAATATGAGGGAAATCCTCATGAAATGGAAGTTCTGTATGTCGTATTTGTAAATGAAATGGAATACACGCGGGAAATTGAATGAATATATTCATACATGTCAGGATTATGTGTTTTGAATGAAGCAGTTTGTAATTTTGCATGCAGTGAGTTACACGTTGCGTTGCATGACCTCATATGTATACATTTATGTATGCGCGCATATTATATATACATGTACATTTTATATATATGTATATATATACGTACATATGTATATATTATATATATACGTTCATACATACATACATACATACATACATATGTATAACTGAATCACAAAAATATGGAACGTGATAAATATATATATAATATATATATATATATATATATATATATATATATATATATATATATATATATGTACACGCTATACATAGTACATACATGTGAATACATACACATACAAACAACCATTTGAGACATGTTCTGGCAGGAGAGGAACCGTAAAAGGTGAAACATACTCTAAAAATGAGTTCAGTTCACTTAATTGCCCCTTCGCGAAATTAACTTCTGAAATGTTTTTTTTTAATGGAGGAGCGAGTTCATTGCAGTATGAGGGGAAGTGGGAGAGCGATGGAGGTAGATTTAATGCCATGATTATAAGGAAAGAGTCGCTTGAAACCGACGCGCCTTAGAGCAGTGGTTCCCAAACTGACCATGCCCACCCCCAGATATGACGAGTCACTCCCCCCCCCCCACACACAGCTGAGAACCCCAGCCCAATCAAAAGTTATCATTATCATACCCGGATACCCAGTACAACGTAGTAGTACATTTAATATTTACATATTCCTGCACGAAGTACCTATAAGTAAATATATAAATTTTTTTACAATATTTCTATTCCTTTAAATCCAATTCAAAGTAAAATTGGTGAAAACAGCCACAATTTTTTTCTGGAGTTGAAAAAAAAATTAACTTTTTCATTGTGTCTTTGACCCCCGAGGGCTGTCTCCTGGATCCCTGGGCGTCCGCGGACCCCTGTTAGGGAACCACTGCTGTAGAGGACACTGGTAATAGAAAGAAGTCTCTTGTATTCATTGATTCGATTACATGAAATTTTGGCTGTCAAGCAAAGCAATGAAGCACTTTCGACCGTTGGATTGGTTGGACAGTAATAAGTAACTGATAGAGGAGTTGGCCAGCAAGATAGACGAAAGAAAGCGGGAACGGAGGTAAAGTAAAAGGCTAAATAGTGGGCGTAGCTAGGAGCCGAAGGGACGTTGCAAACACTCTTCAGTACTGCCTACAGTGTTCCACGTGAGGGACTTCAGCCCTGATTCAACAATGAAGTGAAACGCTTATGGAGTAAAATATCAGTCACTGGATCTACCTCTTTCCTTTTAAGGACCATTTTTTCAAAAGTTAACATTAATATCACTCAAATGAAATTCGTCACTTAAACAAGAAATAATGGCTGGAAACTACAACTGAAGAGATACAACACATCCCATTGTGGGAACTTCTTCACATACAAGATATGTGACACGTGGAATAAACTGCCACCAGAAGTTGTAAACAGCAACAGTGTGGAAGAATTTAAAAGAGCTAGACAAAATCATTAGGACACTGTGAATGAACAGTAAAACCCGCTCCTAGAGATAAGTGAGCGCACGACGTCTCCTTGGATGGACTAACAAGTCTTTGAGACATCCTAATCCTTGTACCTCCTTGTAACTAAAGATCTGTCGTATGAATAACGATTATAACCAGATTCTTCTTCGCTAAATTTCCAGTCGACAGCGAAGAATAGTTTATTTTGATTGGGCAAATCGCACAGCTTGAGTTTCATTGGTTTCTCCCGAAAGCGTCTGTGTATCTTGGAACAAAACGCCGAGAGCTGTTTAACTTAGCTTAGGCAAGTGAGGTTCAGCAAATGAAGCTCTTGAAAAGTCTAATTCTGGAGACATTTTTTATGAAAATAAAACAAAAAAATAGACTCATCTGACTTTGAGTTTCATGAATACGATACACTCTGTAGAGAGAAGTGGCGTCAGAGCATCTCACGTGGCGAACTGTAGGCGTCACTAAAAGATTATTTTGCTGCGTCCCTTCGCCACCGTGCTGCATCCACTTCTTAGTCTGTTGCTTTATCTTCATTCCGGCTTCCTTGCTTTAGTCTCGCTGTCCAACCTCTCTGACTGTGACGACTTGGTGCAACTGTGGGGATATCCTTGTACTTCATCCCCCTATCTTGCTGTCCAACCACTCCAACACCCTTTTTTTTACCTTCGAGACCGGTGAATGGCTGAGTGTTCCAATGCTGGGCTGGACAGCCTCAATTTCATACAGAAAACCAAATAAATAAATTATTTGTGTAATTGTATACCACAGTATCACCGCTGATTTTATTCATTGAATGAAAAGAACAGTTTGTGAGACAATTTCCATCCGCTCTTATCTGAGGACCAGAGATATAGTGTTCCTTTCGTCAGCGTCTCTTATAAGAAATATAGAGCACTTTATTCAAAGGACTCTGCCAAAGTGATTAGTATATAGTTTTCTAGATCATCTCTGGTTTTCTTTCGCGAAGTTACCCAAATACGGTTAGGCGTTTACGCGTTACTTCTAAAATTCAGGAAGCTGTTGTTGTTAAATACGCACCAGTGATAGTATCAAATGAATAAATTAATAACAAATTCTTGTATTTATATATCGACCTCCATCCACGCGAAAGGTATTCAAATTGTTGACGATATCGTTTTGAATACAAAAAGAAAACATATTATTTTATACGTAGTTATTTTCACCCATATTAAGAGATAGACAGATACACTTGCGTTATATTAATATAAGGTAACTTTTTTTAATGAAATGATTTATCAAGAATATTTTCATCTTGAAGCACAGTTACGGATGAAGTGTATTGTTTTTTCTCATATAGCATCAAGTATTTATAGGTACTTGGAGAATGGTTATCTTATTCAAAGTGTTGTTACTACTTGCTACTACCATTATTCTCGATTTTATTCCCACCATCAACGCTACTGTCGTAGTACCCACATATTTTTCCCTAGACACGGCCGACTGTCATCGAACTTGTCACTTCACAGTCTCTTTCCCTCGCGTTGCCGAGGACTTCCCTCTTCCCTGAGGGACCAGGTGACCTATGGCTCCCGAGTCCTTCTTCCCCTCAGGGACCGGAAGACCTGTATGGGGAGGCGGTATCCCTTCGGAATGAGACCGAGAAGCATCACGCGAGGATTTATAGACACGCAGGAAATGAGAAACATGTAAATGTCGCTCCTCCTTCCTCGATCGGAGGAGGAAAGGGCCAAGGTTTAAGGGGGGGAGGAGGAGGGTGGTTGGTTGGTTTATTCCGAAATGAAATACGGAGTAGCGAGGATTTCGGAGCCTTTTGGGCAACTGGGAGTAAGTCTGGATGTATACCTGGTGCAGGCTTGTGTGAGGGAGCCATTTCTTTCGTCAGCAGGTAGTAACAGAAAGGGGGTTCTCTTTCGTTGTTAAAGGTAATGGTTTAGTTGAATATGGTCTGTCTGCTGAAACCCCACAGGAAAGCTGTTTGCCGGTTTATAGCTCATGTGAAGCCAATAGTTCATGGCAGCTCAAAGAGGCTTCAAAGCTCATGTGAGCTCATAATCATTGAAAGCTCATGTGAGCTTAAAAACATTTTCGCTCATGTGATATGATAACGGTTTTGGCTCGTGTGAAGCCAAAGTTTTTGTTTTGTTTTAGCTCATATGAACTTAAAATGGTTTATAGTTCATGGCAGCTCAAAGAGGCTTAAAGCTCATGTGAGCTCAAAAAACATTTTAGCTCATGTGATATAATATAATGGTTTTATAGCTCATGTGAAACCAAAGAGGTTTTAGCTCATATGGGCTTATAATGGTTTATAGTTCATGGCAGCTCAACGAGGCTTAAAGCTCATGTGAGCTCATAATCATTTAAAGCTCATGTGAGCTTAAAAACATTTTAGCTCATGTGATATAATGATGGCTTATAGCTCATGTAAGGTTTTTTAGCTCAAATGGGCTTAAATTAGTTTATAGTTCATGGCAGCCCAAAGAGGCTTAAAGTTCATGTGAACTCATAATTATGTAAAGCTCATATGAGCTTAAAAAATATTTGAGCTCACATGATATAATAATGTTTTATAGTTCATTTAAAATTCACGTGAGCTTAAAAACATTTTAGCTCATGTGATATAATAATGAGCTCATATGGTATTAAAATGGTTTATAGTTCATAGTAGCTCAAAGTGGTTTAAAGCTCATGTGAGCTCATGATCAATTAAAGCTTATGTGAACTTAAAAAAGTTTATAGCTCATGTGAACTAATAATGGTTTATAGCTCATGTGAGCTCATAGTGCTTTCTAAACCATTGTGAGATCAAAACGGTTTACAGCTCATGTGAGCTCATGTCTCGTTGTCTATAGCTCCTTTAAGCTCAAAACAGGTTATAGCTCATGTGAGCTTTTACGATCGAATTTCGTTTTTATCCTTCGTCCTCCATTATGTCTGGATATTTCTGTCTGGTGTAAATATTTTACGTTTTCGACCACTTGACTGTTTCAACCAAATTTGGTACAAACGAATACTTCAGTGCTCCTTGTCTCGTCTCCTCTCGGGAGCCACAAATTGTTAAAGGAAATAGGTCAGTGTACATTTGTAATAGCATCAAATACCTTTTAAGTCTCGCGATTTCTTCATACTTTCTGGGTATCCACAAAGCCTTGAATCTCTCTCTCTCTCTCTCTCTCTCTCTCTCTCTCTCTCTCTCTCTCTCCAAACACGTTGCTCAGTAGCAATCTTATAAAGATTAATTCCAACTGATATTCTCATTCCTTTGTCAATCCATTCCCTCTTGATTCTCATCTAACTCAATCTTGCGCCCGCCGCCCCCCCCCCCCCCCCCCCCCCCCCCCTCCCCCGCGCACCACTGCCCCTACCCAATCTTACGCCATCTGGCCTCAACTCCGCATGAAACTCCATTTTCCGAAAGGCTTGATCCGCCGACTCAGAACGAAGTTCCAGGATCCCTTTTATCCTTCCATGACAAACTCCTGCATTAACAAGCTTGAGATCTCTCGCCGATTGGCCCAAACTCCTTCCTCTTCGTCTATTTTCGATTGTCTTCGACTCTGACGGTCGCAAGAGGTGGTCGCAAAATGTGGTCGCAAGATGAGGGTGCGACGACTAGTATCATTTAGTTTACGTTTCAGTCTCATGGTGTCATGGAGACAAAGGCTGTGACTGTTTCAGGCTATTGGTCGCAAAGGTGAGGTCTTGACGACCAATATTTTCTGTTTAGGTCTAACGATGTCATGAAGACAAAGGTCGTGACTGTTACAGTGTAATGGTCGCAAGATGAGATCGTGGCGACCATCGTCATTCACTCTGTTAAAGTCTGATGGTCGCAAGAACCACTATCGTTAGGTTTATTTTTCGGTCTAATGGGCCGTGAAAACAAAGATCGTGACTTTGTCATTCTAAAGGTTGCAAGGAGATGAGGTCTTGGCGACCATCATTTTCATCCTCTTTCAGTCTTAAGGTCGCAAGAAGAGCAGGTCATGACGACCATATCATTCGCTTTCTGGTTCAGTCCAATAGTGTCATGAAAAAAGATCAGGACTGTCAGTCTATGGGGTCGCAAGAAGAGGAGGTCTTGACCAAGGTATATTCTATATACCTTGGTCTTGACGACCTACATTCGCTCTCAGTTTTGGTCCAATGGTCGCGATAGGGACGCGATAAAACTCTCAGTGGGGCAGTGACATTCCTCACTTGATTTCCTTGTTGAATTTCCCCCCCTCAAAACAATTTTTTAAGTCAATTTCCATAAATTTCCTTATATACGACCATCTGCGCGAACCAGATTTTCATTTCCTGCTATTTCTTCGCCTGTCGTTGTCCCTCCTCCCCCCGCAAATCGTGATTAAACTCTAATCCTCCAAGATCTCATTTCTCGTCTTTTATTCCTGTTCAACAATAAAAGATCTCTTGGCTTTTTCGTTACATCAGATCTGCCTCATATTTCGCCTTTCGCGATTAATCCCTTATTGCACCTGCTTTTGCCTCTTCTTTCCTTTTGCGGCGTCCTTTATTCTTCATTCTATTTTCCCCTCCACGGGAACGAATTTAATGTAATTTCCGGTCTCTCTCTCTCTCTCTCTCTCTCTCTCTCTCTCTCTCTCTCTCTCTCTCTCTCTCTCTTCAACAAAAATGAAATATTTATCGATTATTTGCATCTTCATGTAAATTTTATTCCGAAATGTATTCAGGCCACAGTAAGGACAGCGGTTTGAAATTGATTACTGTATTGTCTTATTTAATGAGATTTGCATTCGTATCTATTTTCAGTAAATCTCTCTCTCTCTCTCTCTCTCGTCATCTCTCTCATCTCTCTCTCGCTCTCTCTCTCTCTCTAATAAAAGTATAATTTATCGTGACGTCTCCTCATGAAAATTTTATTCCGACATATATTTCGGTCCCCAGTTTATCATCCATTATGATTCATTATTCTCTCTCTCTCTCTCTCTCCCCTCTCTCTCTCTAAAAAAAAATAATAAATAAATAAATAAATAAAAATAAAAAAGTATCATTTATCGTGACACTTTTTCATGCAAGTTTTACTCCGAAGTATATGTATTGGCCACAGGTTGTCGTCGATTACGATTTCAGTGTAAGATTCTTGCTGTCTGTCTGTCTGTCTTTCCCTCTGACATATCAGGTTGACTTTTCCAGGGGAGCGTGCAACCATGTAATCAGCTTATACCTTTGCCGTATCCTTCTTTGGGAGGCATTAGTTGCGGGTTGCTACACTTTGGGCACTAAATAGTACACACTCACATACACACACAGACACACATATGCACCGCTTATCAGTTATAATTCCCCTTCGGTATTATTTCTGAGGCAGAGCGAATTGGACATTAAATGACATTTGTATCTTCATGTTTGTGTAAATAAAATCACGGTGATGGTTTTATATATTATATGTATTATATATATATAATATATATATATATATATATATATATATATTATATATATATATAAACTTATATTGCAAAATCTTATATAAAAAGCAGGCGCCTCAAAAATACAAGGAAATCTTTCATTTTACTGCATTTTACTGGAAACAAGATAGCAACCATTGCTGCATTCTTATCCTAGATGTTGTTAAGGAGAAAAAAAAAATGACGCACACACGAGAGGAAAGCCAGCTCATTTTCTTTACTTTCCTCGTACCAGTAATTCAATTAATTGACTCCCTTCCCCCTTCCTCCCCCAAATGTACATGCGGTATGCCTCCGCCAATATAGTATTCCTGGCAGTTATGTGGATTGGGTCCTTTCCGTTGAATATTATGCAGTTCTGTCAGTCCTTTATTATTTAGGTCTTTCTGCCAAGTATTCGTTTATTAAACAGTTTTTCGCAAAGCACAAAGTTACACGAAAGATGGTTACAAAACTTTAGAACTTAGCTAGCTTAGAAGGTGAAAGGAGAACATATAGCCGACAGTCAGGCACTTGCAGCTGTTTACATTTTCCCTCGCCTGTGATCAGTGTTACCAGACAATCGCATCATTCTGGCTCCATACTCGGTCGGTCTGTATAGCGGAGCGGAATATGGGAACAGTGTTTGCCCGTCGTACAGTGCCCGCTAGTGTGGACAGGGCTCTAGATATCATATGACTCAAACGACACCATATAGACTTTTTTTTTTTTTAAATACTCGAAGGATAAGGAAGCCTTTGGTTACCAGGAGACTCTTCAAGAAATTTTACAAATCAGTTGCGTCAAACTAAAGAATCAGTTTCCGTTCAAAATAAAAAGATCATCTCGGTTCCAGAAGCAGCATTCGACTCGCAGGGTTCATGCATCAGACGAAAAGACCCGTCAAGGAGAAAGATCCTTTTTCATCTTATTTTTCTCCTGACACGAAAATCGAGATTTTCCTGAAGTTGATTCCAGTGACTCGGTCTAACAAGCAAGAAGATTTGGAAGTTCTTTCAAGAGATAAGAGTTGATTTACTGTAAGGTTGGTGTCACCAAAATTCGCTTATGTTACTGACAAGTTGAGAATCCGAGGCATGTTGTATACAAAGTGTAAACTTCGTTGAATAATGTTTTCTTGTCTGTGATAAACATAAAATCAAACTTAAACCTCAGATAACAGAATTGTGTGTCCTGCTTAGGGTCCGTCCACACTGCGGTACATCAGGTCATAAACACATGTTGGCAACCTTTCACTCACACATCACAAACATGTTTAATACAAGCCAACAATTTACTGGCAGTCCTAACAAGTTCTCCATATGGTTATTCAGCATTTGCCAAGGAGCCATTTTCTATTAAAAGGTCGTTGACTTCTTTTGCTGCCTGTTTGTTCTTTTTATGTGATAAGTTGTTGAGATGTTTATGACATATTTTACTATAGTGTGGACGCACCCTTACACATCAACCATTAGCTCGTCAACATTTTAGGTTGCAAAAGAGAAATGTTTGTTAGGAGCGATTTCGTAACCGCCTTTACATAGTAATTAAAGGAAGTTAAATATTTTCGGGTTAGTATAACACTGAAGAGCAGCGTAATTTTCAAACATCATCATCCTAGCCTTTGATGACGGGATATCAAAATCAGTGATATATTTTATATATCAGTACCACACAAAGGCTTACTTTATTCCCGAATAACCTGAGCGATCCTTCTGAAACGATTTGGAGCTTTTAATAGAACCTTTATCATAAAGGGAAATTCATCGTATTCGACAATCGAACTGATCCCCTTAATTCGTAGACTATATTGATGACGTCTGCAAAAAAAAAAAAAAAAAACCGAAGGATATGACGATATTGGATCCTCTTTTTTTTTGGGGGGGGGGAGGGATACAAAAAGAGGATCGAGTGGAGAGGAAGAAGAAGAAGAAGAAGAAGAAGAAGAAGAAGAAGAAGGTGGATCTGCCTGCTTCAAAGTCCCAGTATCCTTTTCCAAAATGCTCCCAGCATCAGCGGCAGCTATATACGTAGCTCCTTCTCTCAGCGCTTCGCGATCGCCTTATGTTTTCCCAGGAGGAAAATCCTCTTTGAGAAGTGGCACAGAATCCGTCGTCTTTGATTTCAAGCCCCCTCTGGTAACGAGGCCTTCCTCCTCTTCCTCCTCCTCCCCCTACCTATATCCGCCGCTACAACTCCTACCCCCCGCTACTTAACTCACTATAGCTCCCATCACCAACCACCTTCCCATCCCCCTTTACCGCTTGTTTGTTGGAGGTCTGCTGACTCTGCATAAACAACGTTTAAAATTACACGGGTCTATTCACACACATACGCACACACACACACACACACAAGCAGGCACGCATGCGCGCGCGCGCTGTTGCATTTGATAAACGTCTGTCACTTAAGAACAACGTTCTTTCGATGTCTTCAATATTTACGAATACCGAAAGTGACGCTCTTTTATTCTTGCATTTATTTCGGTTGTGAATTGAAAGGTTGTAACTGTGTTCAGTTTTTTTTTTCTTTTATAATAAGCAGATTTGAAATATAAAAATTTTATAGCGCCATTTATCACATTAATCCCTTTGAATATAAATGATAAAAAATTTATATGACTTAGTATGATACTGGCAATTTAAATATTTTGATATTCATGTAATGCGTTTATCAAATACATACCCGTTGAGTTTGTAGAATTGTAAGTACTAATTTTTAAATCCAATTATTTAATGATGAAGGAAAGGGTCCATCCATCCATTACTATTAATTATTTTTTTTATCTCATTAAAACAATATCAGTAACATTGTAATAGATTTTGTTATTGATAAAGTATTTATTGGGTTTAAAAGAATTATTAATAACTTGTTTAGAGATTTCTTTATAAGCTATTTACTGATTTTAAAAGAACAACAGTAATATGTCCAGATTTTTTTTTTTTTTTTTTTTTGCATTTTTTTTTTTTTGCATAATATATAGGTCACGAAAATAGGATCTTCTCGTAAGGATTCCATTGACCGTTTTACCTCAGGATAGAAGTTATTCGTTGGAACAACTGAACTGCCCATCTCTCTCTCTCTCTCTCTCTCTCTCTCTCTCTCTCTCTCCTTCCTTGTCACCTTACACTTTCTCCTTCCTCCTGACGAAAGTAAAGAGAGAGGTCCTTTCGCATGTGAAAACTTTCAAGGGCGAAAGTCCGGGGGAGTGAGAATTCCTTTGAAAGGGATGTGACAATATGTGGCCGAAGTGGGTATGTTATTCCTTCACAAGAATGCGGATATTAGCCTTGGGAGTTTTGTCTTGCTTTCTTTCTTTTGTAAATAATGTAGCGATATTAGAACTTTATGTTATGTGCATTGTTACCCAGAAGTTTTAATGATCTGGTTATGTTGAATTATGGTTTAATGAACTGGTTAAATGCAGCGTTTTTATAACCTGCGTGTGGTCTGAGATCTATTCGACCAGGTCCCGTATGTGAGCAGTTAGTTTGATTGATTTATAGACTTTTTGGCATCCATGCCATGCGCTGGGCAACTAAGGCCATTGAGCTTGAAACGGAAATTGACAGTGACAAAGGTGGAAGATATAACAGGCGGAAGACCTCGCAGTTGCACTATGAATTATTACGAGAGAGTGGACTGTAAGATGGAAGGAAGAGAATATGAATGGGGGTACAGTAAAATGAATGAAAGGGGTTTGCAGCTAGGGGCCGATGGGACGCTGCGAAGAACCTCTCAAGTAATGACTACATGGCGCCGCATGAGGTGCACCTCTAATGGTCCACTTTAGGCATTACTAAAGGGGGGTTTACTGCGTCCTTTCGGCCCCAAGCTGCACCCACTTTTTAGTTTCTTACTTTACCTCTATTCCTTCTGTTCCGCCTTTAAATGCTTCAACTTCATCTCCTTTATTTTCTAGTTCGCTTTAGCTTGCTGTCCAACCACTCCAACTCCCTCTTTTCAGATTCTTAATGGCCGAAAGTGGCCCAGTGCCGGGCTTGACAGCCTAAATCTCATAAAATCAAATCAAATCAGCAAACGACTGAACTTGGTGAAATTGCCTTTTCTCCACCAGCATTTGGGTTTATGTCGTTGTTGTTCTGAGTAAGAAATGACCTTGCTACTTTTCAAATTGAAAGGAATTTTCGTTTTCCGAAATTCTGTGTTGCTTTCTTTTGCAGTGTCTTTCACCTCAATTTGTTTTCATAGTCATTATTATTATTATTATTATTATTATTATTATTATTAGTTGCTGTTGCTTCATCACTTCCTGATAGTCAAACTGATTGTTGCATCTCATAAAAAAAAACAAAGAAACAATTCAAGACCAACTTACAATTAATTGTTTAACTTGTGTATATTAAAATGTCCTTTTTTCATGGCTAACTGAATTCCTTATCCAAATTGTTAATGATAATTTTTTTTTTTTTTTTAATCAGTCCCAGGAACTGCTCCTGTTAAATCAGTCACTCCAACATTTGGAGGAACCTCTAACCTATTTGCTGTGAGTCGATATTTCTCTGGATTATCATTATTTTGTGCTGATGCAAAGTCCTTTACTGCATACAGCCGCCATTCTCCCAGCAACTCAAAATCGCTAACTCCATCGGGTTGCTCGTTTTTGCCTTTATTTTCACCTTTGTTTTATTCTTCGACAGCGTTCTGTATTTTACGACGGCCTCCAATATAAGAGGCGGTTTTTACTTCCATGAATGGGAATTCGTTAAGACATTTTTTACCAGTTTTTTTTGTGTGTGGTTTTTCCACTTGTGTAGGCCCCTTTTAAGATAAAACAGTCAATAGAGAGAGAGAGAGAGAGAGAGAGAGAGAGAGAGAGAAAAGAGAGGAGGAGAAGGAGAGAGAGAGAGAGAGAGAGAGAGAGGTTTTGTTGTTTTCCAGTATCATTCATTATTATTTAACGATGTAAAAAATAAAAAAAAAAGGACTTTTCGATTTTCTTCTTTATTCATTTTTCTTTCTTGTTCTCCTCCATTCTTACATTTCTCCATTTTCCGAATTACTCCTCTTTCCTTCCCCTTTATCTTGGACTTTTAAGTATCTTAATTCATAATTTTTCGCCAGGGAGCACCGGCTCCTTGCAAGCAAAAAAAAAAGAAAAAAAAAAGTATTCGAGTATCTTGACCGTTTATTTTTATATCATTTTTCGCCACGGAACACCCGCTCCGTGCAAGATAAAAAAAAAGGAACAAAAAAGAAGCGGCAAATATTATTCCAAAGGTGGAACAATTAAATAAGTAAAAAGCAACAATATTATTCCAAGAAAGGAACAACTTGAATAAATAAAAGGAGCAATATTATTCCAGAAAAGGAACAATTAAAAAAAAAAAAGGAACCATATTATTCCAAAAACAGTCGCAAGGAATTCTCTCTCCTGTGTGTGTGTGTGTTTGTGTGTGTGTATGCCTTTGACACATGACGAGAAGATATCTTTGCATTGCAGTCACGTTTTGTGAGTGCGTGTGCGCGCGCGTGCGTTTGTGTGTGTGTTGAGAGAGAGGAGAGAAGAGAGAGAGACAGAAGAGAAGAGAGAGAGATGAGAGAGAATTCTCGAGACTACGTTACTGCGGCTTGCTCTATTTTTTTTTTTTTTTTTTTTTTTTTTTTTTTTTTTTTTTTTTAAGGAGGAAGAAATGCATGGGAACCTTGCGCTTGGGAAATGATTTTTTTTTCTTTCTTTTAATGTTTCTTCTTAATGTACCTTCGTGCGGGTTTTACGGGTGTGTTTGTTTTCCCTTTGTTTGTTTGTTTGTTTGTTTTGTTTTGTTATGTACTTGCAGCCACGGGGTTGTTTTCGTAATTTGTTTCTCTTAACTTTTTCGTGAAGAGTTTTACCTTTAATTATTATTATTATTATTTTTTTATTGTCATTATTTGTTTTCTCTTAATGTTTTTATGAAGAGTTTTTACCTTATAATAATAATAATAGTAATAATAATAATAATAATTATTGTTATTATTATTATTATTATTATTATTATTATTATTATTATTAAAGTAAATCCACAGTAGTATACCTGTATGATTTGTTATTTAAAATAGATACAGCAGAGCAGGTCATCGAAAGCTTTCTGCCGTATAGGTCTTAAATAACAAAATCAAACAGGCCTACTACTGTGGATTATTTTCCCATTTTCTTGGCTTATGTGATTATGAGTTTTCTCTGGTCAACTGAAATATCTAAGAGAAAGAACCAGTTCTGCTGATGGGATGCGTGCAATTCTGTCTACTCAGACCATTACACTGAGCCCTTTAGCGCTGCCCAAGTTATCGTAGTAGTAAAAAACTCAATAGAAAAACCTGTAGGCACTACTGAAGGGCGTTTGCAGCTTCCTTTCGGCCCCTAGCCTTTTTCTTTACCTCCTCTCTTTTTTGAATTCAGTCTCGCTGTCCATCCTCTTTAACAGCTGCTTCTTATTGCAACTGGGGTTTTCTCAGTTCCACCTTTAGATCTTTTCATCCCCTTTTGACACTATAGTAGATTCACATCAAGCGTGCATTTGATGTCTAGGCCAGTTCCTGACGACGCTCCTGATTGGCTGTAAATAAGCCAATCACAGGACTGGAAACTCTCAGTCTCTCTCTCGGGAGTTCACATAGTCAGGATGTACATTCCACCTTTCCCTTGAAGGATACTTTTGAAAGACGTATATCCCTCAGGAGAGGTGGAACATAGACCCTACCCATGTGAACTCTCGAGAGAGACGGTGAGTTTCCAGCCCTGTCATTGGCTGATCAACAGCCAATCAGGAGCGTCGCAAGGGACTGGCTTAGACGTCAAATGCACGGTTGATGTTAATCTACCATAACCCAGTATGGAGGTATTGCCGTCAGTGCCCCTCATCACGTGGTGGACTGTAGGCATTACTTAAGGTTCTATACAGCGTCCCTTCGGGCCCTAGCTGCAACCCATTTCATTGCTTTTCTTGCACCTCCATTTACATTCACTTTCTTGCACCTTACTTTCCAGCATTTAGATGATGTCACCCAAAGTGGAACTAAAAGTAAACTACGCAACTAAGTCACCTAAACTTTAAACTTACCTAAGATGATGCCTCTCAGGGCTGGTGACCCTGCCCTACCCTAACCTAACTTCGCATAGAGGCAGGTGGGATGTTGAAAGCTGTAACAGGATACTCTCAGCAAGGAGACCTGTCTGTTGTTTGTTGCATAAGAGTTCCATTAATTTTTGGGTCATATGAATACGGCCCCATATGTAATTAAAGCTTCAGGTTTGTTCTGGAGGTGTATGTATCCATACAGATATTTACACACACACACACACACACACACACACATATATATATATATATATATATATATATATATATATATGTATATGTATATATATATATATATATATATATATATATATATATATATATTTATATATGTCAAGAGACAGAGGAAGGCGACGGCCAGTAGGACACATCAGTGTGAGGGTGGACCATTGGAAACGTTGTAATTCATTGTAATTATTTCCTACGTTTCGTAATCACTTTATTACATCCTCAGGGAATCTGTTAGACAATAAATAAAATTACTTTAAAAATTACTCTAAAATTCAACAACATTTACAAATTACAACATAGAATTTAAAAGAAATACACACAGAAACAAAAGCAAGATCAAAGACCGCTAACCAACCTTATGCAAAGAAGGCAGAAGACAGAATGACAATACTTGAATAAACGTTAACGCAAGTACAGTTGTGTGGAGGAGGTAAAGGCCTAACAAGCAATGTATATGAACTGACCATCTTTGAATGATTACTTATTAAACAACTGGTTCCCCAGTTAAATACCCAGACCTCCTCCACACAACTGTATCTGAGTTTGCTTTTATTTATGTACTGTCATTCTGCTTTATTTGCATAAGATTCGTTAGCGGTCTTTGGTCTTGCTTTTGTTTCTGTGTGTTTGTCTGTGTTTTTTTTATTCTGTGTAGTAATTTGTAAATGTAGGTAAATTTTAGAGTAATTTTTAAAATTATTTTTAACATAATTTTTAAAGTAATTTTATGCATTGTCTAACAGATTCCCTAAGGATGTATAAAGTTATTACGAAACGTAGAAAATAAAGAATTACGATGAATGACAACGTTTCCAATGGCCCACCTTCACGCTGGTATATATATATATATATATATATATATATATATATATATATATATATATATTCATGCATACATTATATATGTATGTATATATATACATACACACATATATATACATATAATATATATACATACATATATTGTATATGTGAGCAGTGTAGACTTGAGTTTGCCCAGTGGATTCCAATTAATTTTGGACAGCTTTTCTAGTGGAGTCATTTACCCGTAGTTAGAATGTTGAAGCCTAATTCAATGTCGATGTTTATATATCGGCTGGTGGGAATCGCAGTGGAGTTACATGACAGAGAGAATAAACTGGTTGCTTCGGAATGGCTGATGATGAGCTCACGAAGCTGATTTAAAACCTGAATTTCAATGGACTTTCTTAGTTTCTATCTTGGTTTTTAGTTCATATTTCTTTAAGAAAAAATTGAACTCGAGTAACCTGTTTGGGTTGAGTGTAAGCGAGGGTGACGCGAATGTTGCTCTGATATAAAAAGAAAAATTATTAGGCTTAATAAATTTGAAGTATTGGTCTCTCTCTCTCTCTCTCTCTCTCTCTCTCTCTCTCTCTCTCTCTCTCTCTCTCTCTCTCTCTCTTATATTAGAAGGATACAATCCTTCAAACTGGAACAAATCAAATGAAAACATCTTGAAAATAATTGAAGAAGTTCCAAATAAAATCCAAGTGGTCAAGAGACTCATAAAGAAAATATACATAAACCAACATATTCCGAGAAAGAAAATGAATAAAGTGAACCTTGTGAATATCCTAATTGATGCATTAGGAAAAAGAATGCCAAAAGCATGTAAACTGTGTAAGGTGTGGTATAGCATAGTTAATCCACAAAACCTAATCAGAAAATGTGCTGCATGCAACATTCCGACCCATCCACAGTGTGCTGAGGTAATGCAAGATATGAGAAAAGACACAAGAATTTTTTGCTCAACATGTCTACCATGGATAGACAATGTTATTAAATCAAGATTGAATGTACAAATAGTTGAGGATGAAGAAGAAGAAGAAGAAGAGGAAGAAGAAGAAGAAGAAGAAGAAGAGGAAAACGTAAGAGAAGTAAACAAAACTGAAATGACAGCAAAAGATAAGGAAAACAAAGAACAAGATAAAAGTATGGATGCAGAGATACTCATTGATACTACATATGAGGCTATAAAGCAGCATACCTACGAAGAAATAAATTACGATATGACAGCACAAAAGAAAATGCCGAAGAGGCTCTACCCAGATCTACACAATGACGGGAAAGAGGAAAAAATATACAAAAAAGACAAAGTCTGCAACCTTTTGAAAAGAGGGAATTGCAGATATGGAGAAAAATGTTACTACAAACATCCTAAGGTATGTCACAACTATGAAATATATGGTAAATGTGCATAACTTAGATGGATATGAGGATGATTGCAGAGATCTACATCCAAAAATATGCAAAAACCTAAAAGAAGGAAAAGGATGTAAGTTCGACAAAAAATGTAAATATATGCACCCTGTAGCCATGAAAAATAATCAAATAAATAACCAATCAAGCAATAAAATCCAAAATAAGAAAGAAACAAATAAAGAGAGGAATGAAGAATATCAGGTAAAAGAAAAAAGCAAGCCATCAACGAGATATGCAGAGGTGCCAGCAAAAAATTTCAATGCATCAGCTCCCAAGATTCTACTCAAGAGATAATAACTGTTTTTATTATGCAAGAGGATATTGCAGATATGGAGAAAATTGCAGATTCAGACACAAAATGAATAATTATGATGAAGGAAGAACAAATATTATGGAAAAGTTGGATTTTTTAATGTCAGAAATTTCTGGAAATGAAAAAAAGAACAACATACCAGAAACAGGAAAGAGACAGGGAAGGGAATCCTTATTATTACCAATATTAAATGAAGGAGAAAACACGCAAACCATCATAGTGATGAATGCGCAGGGTTTAGTTACGAGTAACTCAAAAAGAAAAATAGAGTACTTAGAAGAACTAACCCAAATTGAAAAGAAAATAGATATAATGAATATAAGTGAAACCTGGTATTCCCAAGAGACTGGGAATGATGATCAAATAAAAGGGTTTCAAACTTATAGATCAGATAGAAAAAAATAGGAATCAAGGGGGAACCGCAATATATGGGAAAGACAAAAAACAAGGAAAAATATATGAGAAATATAGTAACTCAGAATGTGAACTAATAGCGGTAGAATTTGAATCTGAAAAATTAATGAACATAGTAATATATAGACCTCCTAATACTAAAGAGTTTGACTTCATAATAGAAAAATTGGATGATATATGTAGAAATCACAAGGACTCTGGACTATTCTCCTATCTGGAGACTTCAACTTTCCTTCGTAGACTGGAAAGAACGAATAGGAGATTGTGGATGTACTTATACATATAAAAAAGAGAGTAATAGTAGTGCAGAAGATAAGAGGCAATTCGAAAAGCTATTAAGATATGCTACTAGAATACAATATTCAACAAATAAATCACCTGCCAACAAGAAAGGAAAATACTTTAGACCTAGTATTTGTGAACGAGATGAATTATGTTAAAGAAATAATAGTTTATAATGCGAGTATTTCAGACCATAATGTCATAGAATTAACAGTCCATTTCAAAGTAAGTGAAAACAGAGATAAGCAAGAAATGAAAAAGTGGGAAGGATATGGAAAATACAACTTCTACAGTAAAAATATAAAATGGTCAGAAATAAATGAAGAATTAAACAAAGATTGGGATAATATTTTTCGTAAAAGTGATGACATAAAGGTAAATACGGAGATATTATATAAAATATTAGAAAAAATAGTGGATAAATATATACCGAAGACGAAAAGTAAACATCAGTCATGCATACCAAGAGACAGAAGGATCTTGTTCCAGAAAATCAGAAAAGTGGAAAAAAGGTCTAGCAAAAAAAAAAAAAAAAATGTATGGAAAGTTATAGAACTAAAAAGTAAGATAGAAAATGCAGAACAAAAGATTATACAATCAAAGAAAATGAAAAACGGGACTTGGAAGAAAAAACCCTATTAAATATCAAGCAAAATCCCAAACTATTATACTCATATGCGAAGAAGATGAATAAAAGAAGAATAGAAATAGGCCCTCTAAGAATTGAAGGGAGATTTAACGAATGAAAAAAATGGAAATTTGCAACATACTGGCAGAACGATATAAGAGAGAATTCACCCCTCCCCAGAATAGATAATGAAAGATAATGATATAGAAGTAAGGGATGAAAATAGTGAATATTTAGCTGACATAGATATTAATGAAGCTGATATTGTGCAGGCTATTAATGAAATTAAAAATGGAGCTGCTGCAGGGCCTGATGGAATTCCTGCTATTTTGTTAAAGAAAGTAGTTCATTCTATCGCAAAGCCACTTGCAATATTATTAAGACAAAGTGTAGATACAGGCAAGATTTATGATGAGCACAAATTAGCATATATTACCCCTACTTTCAAAAGTGGATCAAGACTAGAGGCAAGTAATTTATAGGCCTGTGAGTCTAACATCACATATTATGAAAGTGTATGAAAGGGTAATGAAGAAAAATATTATGAAACATTTAATAAAAAATAATTTGTTTAATAAAGGACAACATGGTTTCGTACCCGGAAAAAGTACACAAAACCCAACTGTTAGTCCACCGTGAGAACATATTCAAAAATATGAAAAGCGGAAATGAAACAGATGTGGTTTATTTAGACTTTGCAAAAGCTTTTGATAAAGTAGACCATAATATATTAGCGAAGAAAATTAGAAAACACAAAATATCGTGGATAAAGTAGGAAGATGGTTAAAAGAATTTTTACACAACAGAAAACAGATAGTTATTGCAAACGACGAGAAATCGGATGAAGCCAAGGTAATATCCGGTGTGCCGCAAGGTACGGTGTTAGCTGCAATACTGTTTGTTATTATGATTGAAGACATAGACAATAATGTTAAGGATTCGGTAGTGAGTAGTTTCGCAGATGACACAAGAATAAGTAGAGAAATTACTTGTGATGAAGATAGGAACGCTCTACAAAGAGACCTTAACAAAGTATATGATTGGGCAGAGGTAAATAGGATGGTATTTAACTCTGATAAATTTGAATCAATAAATTATGGAGACAGAGAAAGAAAGCTATATGCATATAAGGGACCTAATAATGAGACAATCACAAATAAGGAAGCAGTTAAAGACCTTGGTGTGATGATGAATAGGAACATGTTATGCAATGATCAAATAGCAACTCTGTTGGCAAAATGTAAAGCAAAAATGGGAATGTTGTTACGGCACTTCAAAACAAGAAAAGCTGAACACATGATTATGCTTTATAAAACATATGTTCGTAGTCCACTTGAATATTGCAATATGATATGGTACACTATCAAAAGGATATTGCACAAATAGAGAGTGTACAAGGTCCTTTAACAGCTAGAATAGAAGAAGTTAAAGACCTTGACTACTGGGAAAGACTACAATTCTTAAAATTATATAGTCTAGAAAGGATAAGAGAACGCTACATGATAATTCAGGCATGGAAACAGATAGAAGGAATAGCAGAAAATATCATGGAACTAAAAATATCAGAAAGAGCAAGCAGAGGTAGATTAATAGTGCCCAAAACTATACCAGGAAAAATAAGGAAAGCACACAGGACATTAATCCACTACGCACCAGCATCGATAATGCAGCGTCTATTCAATGCGTTGCCAGCTCATCTGAGGAATATATCAGGAGTGAGCGTAGATGTGTTTAAGAATAAGCTCGACAAATATCTAAACTGCATCCCAGACCATCCAAGATTGGAAGATGCAAAATATACCGGAAGATGTACTAGCAACTCTTCTGGTAGACATTAGAGGTGCCTCACACTGAGGGACCTGGGGCAACCCGAACAAGATGTAAGGTCTGTAAGGTAAGGTCTCTCTCTTACTCCATACATAAAAAAGCCATACATTAGTGTGTATATATATATATTATATATAATATATATATATATATATACATACATATAAACAAACCAAATATATAATATATATCTAATAAAAGGAGCCCATAAAAACGCCAAAAGTGTAGAAAGTAAATACTATGTGTATGGTCTCTGAAGTATAGTATTTACTTTCTACATTTTGGCGTTTTTACGGGCTCCTTTCATTAGATGGAGTTTTGTTTTAACAGAAATATTTTACAGATATATATATATATATATATATATATATATATATATATATATATATATATATATATATATATATATATATATATATATATATATATATATATATATATATATATATATATATACGCACACGAGTCTTTGCATCACGTGACCTCATCAACTAATCATAGTGTACGAAGGGACCAACACCACAAAACACCCATTAGTGTATGCCAGAATCTTCTTCGTGTGGAAGGATAAACCCGGATTCTTAAACATGTCACTGGTCTTCATTGACTGTGTTATATTCTTCTGAGCCACTGAACGCTTCACGAAGCAATACCTATACCCTCAGAAGGAGTTGGGTGTATTTTGTGCCTTGTGGGCATCTTAGTGCAAAATCATATACACATGAACACACGTATGCATACACAGTCACATTTCTTGTAAATTTGTTGCCTGATACCATTATTTCAAGTGTACGGGCAGTCTAAGTCAATATTTTTATTTTTGTTTACCTTTGTGGTCACTCCAGGTACTCAGTTACAGAAACAAACACACGTCCCTACGCAGTCATGTTTATTGCTCTTTTGTAACCTATGGTCGTTATTTCAGGTTTACGGGCATAATAACTCCTAGCAGACTTCATTGCAAATTCGAAGGGTAATGGATTTTTTCTTTTTTTCACTTTTTTCCCATTTTGACTGTCTATTTCTTATGTCTATCTTTTGTGGCTAATATAATTTTATTTATTATGGTTAATAAAATTATCTCTATTGTATCTACATATAACAATGTCTACTTCTTATGGCTAATACAATTTTCTTTATTATGTCTACATCTTATTACAGTGTCTAGTACTTATTATGGCAAATGCAGTTTCCTAGATTATATAGCAGTGAGGAAAAAGTAATTGGAAAGATGAATCAATATATTTAATAAACAAATGTTTTCGACAGTTTACAGTTCAATATTACTGTGATTGAAGGGTATCGCAACGAATATACGGCACAGCGCAGTCTCCCCCCCCCCCCCAAAAAAAAAAAAAAAAAAAAAAAAAAAGCGAACACGGCTGTTGATTTAATTTTCGGCGCTTTACAGCAGTTCGGAACCATGTGTTAGAATTTGTAATATCGTGCGGCAGCGCTTTGTAACTTGCAGTTATTGGGTTGAGTTTCAGAGAGAGAGAGAGAGAGAGAGAGAGAGAGAGAGAGAGAGACTCGCAATGAGGGTGTGGAATCGTCAGTCGTTCTGCCTACGTAAGTAAAAAAAAAAAAAAAAAAATTTCTGTATTTTCTGAGCATGTCCTTGTCTTTTGTTTCTCCTTCCTTTCTCCAGAGAGAGAGAGAGAGAGAGAGAGAGAGAGAGAGAGAGAGAGAGAGAGAGAGAGAGAGAGAGAGAACTTGATTGAGAAATACTACGGTAGCTCTGTGTGGTATATCCTTTTTTTTTAGTTTTTGAGTGTCCCAGTCAAAGCATCTCAGTTTTTGATACTCTGCAGCATCAAAACCTCCTCCAGAGATGAATTAATTGGAAACTCTGAATAACATCAGAATCTCTCAAGCCCATTTTTTAATTATGTGGATTAAATGTTTGTATAAACGTTTATTTACGTACTCGTTTCCGTCGTTTCAAAGGAGAAAAATAATGATTTATTGTTTTAGCTCGAAGGTTTCCCCAGTTATTTTGAGTTGTAAGAATTGTCAGTTATTCCTCACCTTACCTATTCTGAATAAAGACAACTTGGTGTTCTCTTCATTGGTAAAGTGTACAGCATCTATGTATGTATTCATGTGTGATTAATAACGCATTATATATATACGCATATATATATATATATATATATATATATATTTATATAATGTATATATATATATTATTTATATATACATATTATTATACATTATAATATATATATATATATATATATATATATATATACATATATATATATATATATAAATATATATATATATATATATATATATATATATATATTATTCGAGCTACAAATGTCCTTTAATATCTAATTCGCTCATACCTCGGGATTGATATATTTACTTACATACCTAGACGGTGGTTCGAACCCACGAGAAGGACGAAATTATCAATTAAAAAATTCCCCTCCGGTTTACATATATGAAAATATATCATTATATCATTTCCGAGAAGAAAGAATTAGATATTAAAGGACATTTGTAGCTCGAATAATTTATATGAATCGCGGTGGTGTGATAATATATATATATATATATATATATATATATATATATATATATATATATATATATATATATGTATGTATACACTGAATATTTATATATACCCAGCAATTGTTGGTATGAATAAAGTTGAAATGTAAATGAATTTATGAAGTCGTTGAAGGTGCGGGAGAACCTCTCGTGCCCTGAAAGGGCTAAAAACCCTTTACGCCCTGAAGGCATCCAAAATCCCTGACGCTCTGAAGTAAATGGCCTTGCTAAGTGGAGTCCTCTCTCTCTTCTCTCTCTCCTCTCTCTCCTCTCTCTCTCTCTCTCTCTCTCTCTCTCTCTTGAAGAGGGAAGATCCAGGAGAGGCTCTTTCCATTAAGGTAGCTGAGGAAGATCCTTTATTAATATTAGATATGACGTCATTTTTTAACCTACTGTGCGAGGAAGGGTTAATATTGGCTATTTTGTTATCTTTTGTATTTCCATAGAAGTGAATTGGTCATCAATAGGTCACATAGTACCTACTCATCCCAATGGAATACCCAGAAACGGTATGGCTTTTGACTGACCACTCCCACATTGAAGTGAATAAAATTTGCTTCGACTGATAATAATACTGATGCCCGTCGGTTGCGCCTGCTGGAGGCGCTACTCATCCAGCAAATAAAACCTACTCTGAATACGACGCAGGAAGAATTTCTCCTCCCTACGAGTATGAGAAGACCTGCCACCAACAATGACACCACCGATCATGACAACTCTATGGATGACAACGCCCCCGAACGAGGTACTCCTGCAGCCGATGGAAATCAAAGTAGCCGTGACGTCCCACAGCGTAGCGCAACGCCCATCAATGTTACAGCGCCGCTTAGGAGGTCCAGGCGGCTGCAGGATATGCTGCAACGCAACCATCGGCCCGAAGAAAGTGGCTTGAGACCTGGCTCAGGCAGCCAATGAAAACAAGATTCACCGCCACCAGCCAATAGGAGACAAGCATGGGGCAGACCCCCTGCTGTCAACCACAGATATAAGGAGGACGGACACCGCACCAAGATCAGTCCACCCTCAGCTTCCAGCCCGAGGATGTCTGGCAGCTCAGACGAAAGCTCGCTTTAAGAGAGAGAGAGAGAGAGAGAGAGAGAGAGAGAGAGAGAGAGAGAGAAAATCGTTAATGACTTTGATGACTATGGTATCATAGTTTATCTGTAAAATTCAAATATATACACCTATTTTGACCCTGTATTTTCTTTTACCATGACCTCTAATAGGCGCTCTACTAGCCTGTTTAAGTAGCACTGAAAAAGCCGCTATTCGCAAAAAATAGAGAAGAATCTCTACAAGTGTAACGCTGCTGAAGTAGCCATTACTAATAATAATAATAATAATAATAATACCTTTATTCCACAATATTACAGTGGGTATTCTTCCAATGTGCATTGGATTAGAATATACATAAAATGTTTAAAATTTAACCTCTGCTGATGAAAGTAATATACACATAGATTTATATCTAATTATCCATTAAAAGTATTTTACATAAAAATCATGAGATACGTAAAATAATAGCATAAGAACACATCATTATTAGTAAAATTATTCTCCTAAACTTGGTCAGAATTACAGATATAACTACTGAGTGAGGAGTAACTGATTTTGGTTATATTCTTATGTTTTGAATTTCCATGGAATTAAATTGGTTATTTAGTGCTTATAATACCCACTCACCCATGTGGAGTATCTGGGGAGGGTATTTCATTTAATTGAACCAGGTTCCAGATAAATAAAAGCGAATAAAAAAATACATCGACTGATTGATTATTTAAACTACTGAACGAGTAATGGTTAATATTTGGTTAATTATTAATCTTTTGAATTTCCATAGAATTGGTTTGGTTATTTAGGTCACATAATAGTGGATTTTTAGGTCACATCATACCCACCCACTCAGCCCTATGGAATATCTAGGAAGGGTATATCTTTTGGCTGACTAGCCTTCCAGATAACAGAATACATAAGAGTTGAATAAAAGCCAATAGAATATTATCATTAGAATGAAAAAGATTTTTTAACTGACCAACTTTCTCAGAGTAGTAGAATGCAATGGTGAATAAAAGCGAATAGAATGTATTAGTTGAAATTAAACGCAGATCATAAGCAAAAAAGTGTAGGCGTATTGAAAAAGATAAACACTGGGAAAGAGAAGGTAGTGAAGAAATACAGGTACATAGTAACGAATATAGGAAGTGACGAAATAGAACAGCATAGTTATCAAAAAGAAAATAATCTGTTTCCCTCATATTTTTTTTTTTAAAGAATGAATAAGTTGATTAAATAGTAGATTACTCAATGAAAATACATTGGACTATATTGCTAAGACATTCAGAATATCGTGATAAACTGTTATATAATGAATGTTTACAATTATATAAAAAAACTGTATTATGCAAATGATAAAAACTAAGACTTTCACACATGTGAACTGTTTCCTCCTCAGTGTTTACATCATAATTTTAAGGTAAGGTGTTCAAAAGTTCTCATTATATCGTTTCCATATTAATACAATTTTTTATTTATAATAAAAGTGGATTTTTATGACTTGGACTATATTTCCCTTACAGATCGTAAGTGATTCTCTCATAACTTTACAGATCACGCCTGGATGGAATGATTTGTCATTTCGAATACTCCGGAAACTCGTAGTGGAGTTAGTGCCTTCAGTGCACCTCATGCGGTGCAATGTAGGCATTACTTTAAGGTTCTTTGTAGCGTTCCATCGACTCCTCGCTGCAACCCCTTTCATTCCTTTAACTGTACCTCCGTTCATCTTCTCTTTCCACCATCTTACTTTCCACCCTCTCCTAGCAATTGATTCATAGCGCAACTGCTTTGAGGTTTTCCTCCTGTACACCTTTCAAACCTTTCTACTAGTAAATTCTCTTTCAGCTCTGAATGACCTTCTAGGTCCCAGCGCTTGGCCTTTGCCCGAAACTCTATTCTATACCATATTCCTACTCTAAACCCTAAAAGAAACGAATTAGAGCTGCCTGATAAATCCAAGTAAAAGAAGTTGGACAGCTAAGGGGAAAGGGACTAGAGAGAATGGGTAAAAAGTAAAAGGCAGAAAGCAGTGCAACTGGGGCCTGAAGAGTGTCACTGCAAAGAACGTTTCGTACTGTACACAGTGTGCCACGCAGGGCTTCATTTAAGCGGTACCCACCTGTGTGTATGTTTAAGGGTTGTAGGGCTGAGGGAAGAGTTTTGTAAGCATCTTGCGATACAGACCATGTTGTTGTGGCTGTGTGTGTGTGTGTGTGTGTGTGTGTGTGTGTGTGTGTAGGTGTACGTAGGGGGTGTAGGGGGTTAAGAAGGCCCCTAAGCATCCAGTGATAATGACCACCTGGGCCAAGACCGCGCGAGAAATTCGGGGGTAATCCGACGAAATTCCGAGATTCCCCGACCCGACGAAAATCCCACTTTATGAGGTCCGCGTCAGCATGGGATGAGGAAGGGGGGAGGGGGGAACCAACCCCTCTCACCCCCGCCCTTTACCCCCCTTGGTGAGATTATCGGTCGCATAACTCAAAAGGGATCGGATTCGATGGATGAGGGAAAGTGAAGGAGAGAGGATGGAGATTTGGGAAGGTTGGAAATAAATGGAGACGGGATTGAATAGATGGAAATAAA
>NC_087200.1:191221370-191228870 GCF_015104395.2 Macrobrachium nipponense | reverse complement strand
ATTGATCATGTGGGATTATATTTGATAACAATAGCTTGTTTCGATTTTTTGTGAAAGGTTGTCTAAATTAGCGTGCTTTGAATGATTATTTAATTTTACAATGGCTTGCAAATGATTGACATTGCCCGTTGTGTTTTATTGTGTTTTTTGTTTTTGTTTTTGTTTTTTTGTTTTTGTGTTTTTGTCCAGGTCTTCAAAACAAATGCAGATAAGATAAGTGAGATTAAAAAAAGGCAGTCAAAACAATGTTGTATTCTCGTGTTATGAATAAAGTAGTAATCTGACTTGACAAAGATTTTGCGCTTAATATAACAGCGTATAAAATCGGATATTTAGAGTTTTGATGTCTTCTGTCGGTGTAGCTTATTAATATGGAGAATATATATTAGGAATTTAGCTGTGTGCCCTCTCGCTCGAGGGATGGGTTTAGTATGTTTTTTGCGCCTTAGTATTTGCTCGTAGGTGTTCACTATGAAGTTGATAATGGAAATGATGTTTTCAATATTTAGGTATTTATCCGATTGACCAAAACTTTTTCCAAAAACTTTTAGAAAAGTTGAGGGGAAATCTTACTTCTGGTAACTTTTCATTGTTTTTTTGTTTTTTTTTTTGTTTTTTTTTTTTTTTTTTTGAGCTCCATAACTCGTGGTTTTTATATAAGAATATTCTGCGTGTCAGAAAAAACTGAAGGATTACTACTTTGGGGTAATAACAGAATAATGATAAATGGGAAATAAGGAAATGAAGCGAATGGATTTCTTGCACCTCATTTTATTAAAAATTTTTGTTTCCCTTTTATAATTGTTGTCTTCTTTTTTTTTTTTTTAGTTTTCTGTAAAGAAAACTAGTGTTGAGGATTGGATGGCATAAAGATAACATGTCTGCCCTCATTTCTTAAAAACCTACAGAGTCTAGAGGGATGGGAATTGGTCTGTTGATCATCTACCACCAATCATCAAAAATACCAAATTGCAGCCCTCTAGCCTCAGTAGTTTTTATTCTCTTTAAGGTTAAAGTAGCCATAATCATCCGTTTGGCAATTATATAAGACAGGCCACCACTGGGCCGTGATTAAAGTTTCGTGGGCCGCGGCTCATACAGCATTTATTAACAGAAGACCACCAAAAGATTAGAGTTCTGCTTTTCCGGTTGACCATTGATCATTACCGCCGTTACAGATAGAAAACTATAGATTGCGCCGAAGAAATTCGTCGGCGCATTGTTTACCTGTGTTTTTCATGTGCAGTGGCGTCGAGCATCATTCAGAATTGGTTTCATGGACTCAATGATGTACCATATCTGCACTTACTGTCACAGAGCGAAATGATCTTTGAAGAATATAATGTTACAATATTCTGGGGTGACCCTATTCATTCAAATTAAAGATTGGGGAAGAATTCAAAGGCCTCCTCCTTCGGGAGGTTTAGAAGCCTGAAGTCGTGCCCTGACCGAAATTGGGACATAGAAAGTGATAGGTAGCAAAATTGACAGGTGTGTTGGAATGAAAGCGCTTTCATATCTAATAAGTTCGGTTGAATTTGCAAGATACAGGCTAATGACGCACCGTATATGAAAGGAGTCGATGTCATGCAAATGGTACGGTTTTTTTTATGGCCGTTAGGTCACAGTGGTTTAATCCTTGACCAAACGTGATCTTAGATGACCTGGAATAGGGAGGGACAAAATAATTAATTGACTGTACCTGTAATATAGGACCCGAAGATGACTTTGAAAAAAATAATTAGCAGCACGAAAAAAAAATAATTAGCTGCACGAAAAATAAACAAATATAATGAGAAACATGAAATGGCGAACAAATACTTAGATTTTTGTAAGTACGTTAGCTTATCTTGGGCGTTGTCTTAAGAATATTGCAAGCACTCCTCCTTATCTTCAGCTTTGTCTTTGATATATTATAAGCACTCCAGCTTATATTAAGTTTTTTCTTAAAAATATTCTTAAGCATCCCAGTTTATCTTCAGCTTTGTCTTTAAAAGTAATTTTAAGAACTGCAGTTCATCTTGAGTTTTGTCTTACAAGCAATTTTGAGCACTGCAGCTTATCTTGAGCTTTGTCTTATAAACATTTTTAAGCACTCAGCTTATCTTGAGCTTTGTCTTATAAACAATTTTAAGCACTCCAGCCTATCTAAAGCTTCATCTGAAGCTCTTAATATCCAGTTTTAATTACTACGCCGACGGTGTCAGATTTTTCGCTCTAAAGTTCCCGGAGGTTGAAGAAAGCATTATGTAAAACCTGACTTATTTTTCCATTAAAGGTTAAGTGAGATGGGCCTCTCGTACCATAAAACCTTTATGATAAAATGCTCTTCCTCGTCTCGGAAGTTTGGGAGGAATATTTTCTTATACGCTTCTATTTTTGGGAATCTTCATGAACGAATGTTTCTCATTTTATTGCAGGTACTTTTAGTATGATGTCATTGGGGGTTTTGAAGTGAATACAATTCTTTTTGTATTTAAATGTTCGACTTGCATTTTCATCTATCTGTTTATTTATTAATTTTTCAATAAGTGATTTCTTTCTGCATTTCCCACTGCATTCTGTTACTTCTTACTAATGAACGCCATATTCTTTGGAAGCTTGAATTTCAAGTTGGTGGCTCCTGTGGGCTTTTTCCTTAGGAATAGATTCATCTTCTGTATAATGATAATAATAATAAGAATTTCTATTGTCATAAGAAGTATATTCTAGTTTGATTCCAATAATGAATGTAAGATGTCCAAAATGTACGTATGTATGTATGTAGAATCTACATATAACTTTTGCCAAATATGTAATTGTAATAGCCACAATCACCGCATAACTTCTCGAATTCTTCACGCTTTTTTGGATACACTTGATACTACGCCATTCATGTTCTTCCATTTGGATCTCAGGCTTTGTAGTGACAAGTGTTACGAAAAAGTGTGAAGAATTAGAAAAGCAAATGTATGTAAGTGTGTCTTATCATCGAGTATACTTTCTTTATGTTCAAGATATATTGCATTTTTAGAAACCGCTTGATGTTTCATCTTTTGAGAGCGATTAAGAAAGAAAATATTTTTGTTTCTTGTATTGTGCGAAAATGTCCCTTGATGTTTTTGTACCTAATTTGGCGGGATTAAAAATTAATGTACAGAATGTTACAGTTCATGGATTATGCTCTTTGCTTACTTACACAAGCAGATGGCACGGAGGGGGGGGGGTGGGGGGTCGATGGGCGAATCCTTGTTTATCGGGGGAGGCACCTCTTACACTCCTACGATTGAAGTGCACCGGCAACTTGCGTTCGCCCGGCGCTCATGGGGGTGGGCGAGTTCTGCAGGGGTTATAAAGCGAAAATAAAAGTTGGGCGTGGGGAGGGGTGCAGAGATATTTTATACTCTAGCTAGAATAATTACTCCGCACTAACGATACTCATAAGCTCACTAGACGTTCAACTCTCGTTTTCTTTGTTTTACAGTCAATAAGGCCTGCGGGATATTTGCACCATTACTTATTTGCTTCCAGTTACCCCCCCAAAAAATTCATAGCCAGTGGACGTGTGTTTCCACAAACAGAACAACGAGAGTCCCCACACACCACCACCAACACCACACACACACCACACAATGCACTTCAGCACGCAGGAAACTGTACTGTGAAGGGATTGGAGAGGCACGTAGACTGGACGCAAGAGGAGCCGAGCGAGATCTCGTGGCCGCGTGCGGCTGAAGTTGACCATATTAACTTGCACCCACTGACTGCCTTCGCATAAAACCGACCCTTCCTCCCCTCCTTGAGATCCAAACTTAACTGGTTGTGCCTCTGCCAATCTCGCCAATCGAACTCATGCCAGCTGCTGGTTAGAAACTTGTTCGTGTTTGACTGATTCGATTCTTTTGCTATTCCTCTTCTTTCTCCTCTCTCTCTGCTCTCTCTCCTCTCTTCTCTCTTCATACGTCTCTACTCTTTTCCTGGCAGACGGCTTTTAGTGATTGACGCTGGATAAAAGAAAATATGTGGAAATAAAACTTGCCCACCCAGATCTATCAAGCTCTTCGCTAAACACGTAAATAACAGCCGTGGTGTATGAGGTTTAGAAAGCATTTAAAAGGGAAAGTCTAGACAAAATTCTATTAGTAGGGACACTGGTTGGAAATCGAATGAACCTGTTCCAGTAAATCCCGACTGCTACAAGAATAAAGTGAAGTAATAACCTGATAGTTCCTGCCGTCGGCCACTTAGGAACATAATGCAAGATCCTTTGGAACGGACATCCCTAATCCTTTTTCACTGCCTTGCCAAATCTCTCTCTCTCTTTCTGTTCTGTGTGTGTGTGTGTGCATTCTACCATGTATATCCGTTTTAACTGTTTTAACGTCTATATATTGGAAATTCTCTCTTACTATCTCTCTCTCTCTCCTCTCTCTCTTTGCTCCGCATTCACTTAATTCTGTTAAAGGTCAGGAGTTACCTTAATGTCCATGCTACATTCTCAACAGAGAGAAGAGACGAGAGAGAGACGGAGGAGAGAGAGAGAGAGAGAGAGGAGAGAGAGAGAGAAACCATCTTCAGGTGGCGTAATGTTTGACACAGTCTTCTTTATTTTTAATCACTCGGATTCCCTTGGAAAGATGTTCATGACGGCTGATTCTCCTCTCTCTTCTCAATCTCTCTGCTCTCTTCTTCGTTTCGGTTCATCATTCTTTTTCTATTTTATACATTTCACTTTACGTTTTAGTTCCCCCCCCCCCTCTCTCTCTCTCTCTCTCTCTCTCTCTCTCTCTCGTTTCGTCTTCCACCCTCGGGATCAGCCGACCAATACCCGCCGAGGATATCACGTGACGTGACGTGAATTAGAACGTGTACCGCTAAACACCGCTTGAAGCCGACTTGGAAAAGAGAGAGACCTTACCTTACAGACCTTACATCTTGTTCGGGTTGCCCCAGGGGTTCCCTCAGTGTCGAAGGCACCTCTAATGTCTTACCAGAAGAGTTGCTAGTACAATATAAATAACCGTATATTTTTGCAATCTTTCCAATCTTGGAATGGTGCTGGGATGCAGTTTAGATATTTGTCGAAGCTTATTTCTTAAACCACATCTACGCTCACTTCCTGATATATTCCTGCAGATTGAGCTTGGCAACGCATTGAATAGACGCTGCATTGATCGATGGCTGTGGTTGCGTAGTGGATTAATGTCCTTGTGTGCTTTCCTTATTTTTCCATGCGGTATATTTTTGGGCACTATTAATTCTACCTCTGCTTGCTCTTTCTGATATTCTTTTTAAGTTTCCATGATATTATTTTCCTTGCTATTCCTTCTATCTGTTTCCATGCCCATGAATTATCATGGTTAGCGTTCTCTTCTCGCCTTTCCAGACTTATATAATTTAATTTTTAAGAATTTGGTAGTCTTTCCTTTTCCAGTAAGTCTAGGTCCTTAACTTCTTCTATTCTTAGGCTGTAAAGCGGACCTTTGTTTTACACTCTCTATTTTGATGCAATATTCCTTTTGACTTAGTGTGGGTACCATATCAGTATTGGCATATTCAAGTGGACTACGAAACATTATGTTTTATAAAGCATAATTCATGTGTTCAGCCTTTTCTTTGGTTTTGAAGGGAGTAACCGTAACAAATTCCCATTTTTGCTTTACAGAGAGGGAGAGGATGGAGAGAGAGAGAGAGAGAGAGAGAGAGAGAGAGAGAGAGAGGGAAACTATCTGTCCCAAATGCATCGTAGCATTGACGAAGGATGCTGTTGTGTGCATGTGCGTTCGTGCGTGCGTGCCTTCGTCCGTCTTGCTTGGCAAGGGTTGGAAAAAGGTTGCCTCAGGAGAAGGTCGTAGTTGCATATACGATGGTGATGTTCCAAGTCCACATTTGGAATTCCGTCGCCGTCGCCCTTTGGACTTGTAAATTTGTATGGATTTTGCTGCAGTAAGTCCTTGTGCTTTTGATGGTCTCTTAATAGGAGACCTTTCTCTTTTGTCACCGTTTCGAGTTTTGTTGTTGTTGCGTATTAATTCTGTGTCTTAATGATTTGTCGGTTTTTTTTTGTTAGTTTTGCCATGATTTTGTGGTATTGGTTTTGTCATCATTTTTTTTTTTCATCTTTTTGTCTTATTGATTTTGTCATCACTTGGTATTTATGTTTTTGTCATCATTTTGTCGTATTGATTTTGTTATTAACTTGTTTTCTTCTTTATTTCATCATTTTGCCGTATTGATTTTGTTATTACTTTGCATTATTGTTTTTATTATTCATCTTGTCACATACCTAATTCTGTTTGTTATCCAACCTGACTTTTATAAGGTGACTTATTTAATTATAATTTATCTCCTTCGTTTGGAAGTGGAAAAACCATCGCAATAACTTAAGTGAGATATTCCATTGTCGTAGCAACCTGTCGGTAAATGACTTAACTTCAAATGATACTGATGTGAATATGACGACGTTATCTTTTCACACTTCCTTATGATTTTTCTGTCTCGCCTCTTTGAGTTATTGTGACAACAGTAGGTTATGGTAATATAAGCGCCGTATTATTTAGTTGTGGCACTGTGCCACTTTGAAAGAGGCTTTCAAGACTTTCTTATGAGTTGCATTATTATTTCATGACGGCACCGTGCCACTATGAAACAGTATTTAAAGACTTTCATGTAAGTGGCCTTATTATTTAGCTGTGGAACTGTACCACTTTCAAACAATATTTAAAGGCTTTCATGTAAGTGGCCTTATTATTTAGTTGTAGCACGGTGCCACTTTGAAAGACGATTTTAGTCTTTCATATAATTACCCATATTATTTAGTTATGGCATTGTGCCACTTTCAGAGTTTAAAGACTTTCTTATAAAGGACCTTATTGTTTGGTTGTGACACTGTGCCCCCATGAAACAATGTTTAAAGACTTTCATATAAGTGGCCTTAGTATTTAGTTGTGGCACTGTGCCACTTTCCATTTTCTCTCGGGAGATAGAGTGATTTGTTTTACTCAATAGACAGCCAGGATTTAGTTTTTTTTTTCCATTGTACCATCTGTCGCTTCACATTTGTGTCATAAGGGTCTCTCAGTGTAGCATTGTTTTATTTATCCAACCTTTTTTTGCTTGACTCTTATCATTAAAATTTGCTCCTTATTTATTTATCTATTTTTTTACGAAAGGTCTGTTGTCGGTAATAGAATAGTTTTGGTGTTTTTTGTTGTATGTGATGAGTTTTCTCTCTCTCTCTCTCTCTCTCTCTCTCTCTCTCTCTCTCTCTCTCTCTCTCTCTCTCTCTCGCTAATTAAATATCTTGCCTTGCGAATGTTACAGTAACAGTATTATTATGCAAATGTCCGATAAAGAAGACGAACTTGAGAGGTTCTGGTTGTAAGGAGATGATGAGTCAACTTCATTTAAATTTTGTAATTTTATTAACTTTCCCCATCTCATATCCCTGCTCCTTTACCACTCTGTCCTTTCCTTATTCCTCCTTTCTCTCTTTCCCTATTTCCTTTTAAACGTCTTGCT
>NC_087200.1:191161370-191216370 GCF_015104395.2 Macrobrachium nipponense | reverse complement strand
TGAACAAGTAGTTGCTTTTACGCTTGTCAAGGAAGGTAGGCATTCATTCATTTGCTGCGTTTCTAGAATCAAATCTGTGATTGATTCGTACCAGAATTTAAATTGCAGATTGCAGTTTTACAGCGAGGAAGATATTTGAAGGTTTCTCTCGCTTTATGTGAGGTAGGGTATTTTAGATGTTGTCTTGGCGAGTTACTTTTGGGACGATGTCTTTCGTTCTTAGTCATTCACAAGTGTAACTGGTTCTAGGTAATTTTTAAGTAGCATTGTTTCAGAGCCACTTAATTTGTCCTGCATCATTCTGTGTAGCGTGAAATTCACGGTAGCCATTATGAGGGTTGACTGTAGGTATTAACCTTACGTTTTCAGTCTTTTATATTCCTACTAAAGACTTAGTAGTTTCTTAAGATTGCTGATGACAAAAGCAGAGGAACAAGCCAGTTGAATAAGTACGGACTGATGTGTCTTGAGGTAAAAAAGTTATATGAAACATAATGATGCATGCCTTTGTATGCAGACTGTCAGTCAGAAAGCTAATGTTTGTGTTCAAGGTACTTCAGTTGAGGCTTGATCATTACAGCGCACAGCACTTATAGTATAGTGGAAACTATAGTAATTACAGTCGTACTTGCTGTAATTTACTCTGGCACTATTTCAGCACCTGAAAAATTGGAGAAATTCCTTTCGTGTAGTTAAATCCGTTTTTTAAATAAAGAAACGGGAGATACTGACTGTAAGGGAAGCCACTCCTGATATGATTATATATTTACGAAATTAAGTGACCCATCTCAATTTTTGCTTCCCCGAATGTATAGATTTCCTAAGATTTTAACTTTTTGTATGAGAGGTTTAGAATGAGGAGTATCGGGAAGAAGACTAACTAAAGAATGTCTTTTCTCCAAAACATTAGTCTGTTTATTCGCAAAAAAGTCCAAAGATAGACTGACTTTATTCATTACGTGTTCAGCTGGTTTCCGTATTTTGCTTTGTGTGTATGTATATATATATATAATATATATATATATATATATATATATATATATATATAATATATATAATATATATTAGATATATATATATATATATAATATATATATATATATATATCATATTATAATTATATATACATACATATATCTCCGACATATCTTATCTTATATCTCGCCATCTAATATCTTATATCTATACTATATATATATATAATTATAAACTAATATTATATAATAGTATATATGTGTGTGTGTGTGTGTGTGTGTGTGTGATTGTAATTGTAATCGCCAGAATGCCCTCACAACTTCTCAAATTCTTTGCCCATTTTTGGATACGCTTGTCACTTCAAAGCCTTCAGATCCAACTTCAAAGAAATATGAAGAAATCATGATGTCCGGTAGCGGGAAACGAACCCGGGATACCATAATCACAACTAGGTCATCATGCCGACCTGACCACGCTACCGGACATCATGATTTCTTCATATTTCTTTGTAGTGTCACGCGTATAAAAAGAAGAGCAAAGAATTTGAGAAGTTAAGAGGGCATTGTGGCTATTACAATTAGTATATATATACATACTAACAGGACCTCATTGAAACTGGATGGGATCTAGCGGAGATGCTCGATAATGAGGATTGTTATTCCAGGAAAGCTAAAGCTTGTAATTCCTTTGGAATAAATTTCTCCGCTAGATACAATCCAATTTCAGTAAGGTTCTGTTAGTAATTGTATTAGTGCACAGAACAATTGTGTTAATGATATGGCTATATATATATATATATATATATATATATACATATATATATATATATATATATATATATATATATATATATATATAATATATTATATATATATATATATATATGTTTGTGTCTGTCTTTCACATCGTTAAATAACTAAATCTCTCTCATCTCTCTTCATCGGTCTCTCTCTCTCTCTCTCTCTCTCCTCTCTCTATCTCTCTATCTCTCTCTCTCTCTCGGGTCCCTTTGAAGAATGGCGTATTTCACTGCATTCGTCGTATTACCTTCGGGATTAATGAATGACAATTTTATTTGTTACTGAAGTCCATTGATGAATCGCTTCTGAATGTAGTATATATTCATTATATAATTACTTATATATGTATTATGTAGAATATAACAAAACTAGCTTTAAAGGAATTGTCTACGTGAAGGTGACAGTCGTAAATTTGTCTATAAATAGTCGTGATTAACGTTTGAATATATAGAGAGATTTACTTTATATGTTGTGTAGAGGAATTTATTTGATCTGTTACTTAGATCAATTTATTTTATGTATTATATAGAGGAATTTCTTTTGTATATTATATAGATGAATATATTTTATCTATTATATAAAGAAATTTATTTGATCAAGTATAGAGGGATTTATTTTATATAGTATGTATGTGGGATTTTTTTTTATTTATTATATAATGGCATTTATTTTATATATTTTATGGAAGAATTTATTTTGTCTAATACAGAGGAATTTATTTTATTTATTATTCAGAGGAATTTGTGTTATCAATTATGGAGAGAAATGTCTCTGTTATATAGGAGAATTTATTTTATCTGTTACATGGAGGAATTCATTTTATTTATTATATAGAGGAATTTATTTTATCTATTATATAGAGGAATTTATTTTATCTATTATATAGAGGAATTCATTTTATCTATTATATAGAGGAGTTTATTTTATCTATTATATAGAGAAGTTTATTATATCAATCACATACAAAATTTTATTTTATCTATTGTATAGAGGAATTTATTCTATCTATATTATATAGAGGAATGTATGTTATAAACAGTTCAGAGAAATTTGGGTGCTTTATCTATTAATGGAAAATGGAGGAATCTGATCGAGTTTGTTCTGGAAAACATGTTGACTGAGACACAAGTGTCGTGAATGGAACTCTCTTCGGTATTGTTGCCGTTGCCATGGCAAGGACCTGCAACCAACAGGCAGTTTCAAAGTGGCATTCTGTATGCAAAAAAAAACAAAAAAAAAAAAAAAAAAACTTCGAAAAAAAAAACTCGTTCGTGCAGCGCTTCCACGTGTGTGTTCCGCCACTTCTTTGTTTTAGATTCTCTCTCTCTCTCTCTCTCTCTCTCTCTCTCTCTCTCCCCCCTATCTACGGTGGGAAAAGGTTGCCATTGGTTATGAATCTCGCGAGTGAAAAGTGTCAACATTCCTGATGCTTTGACCTGTTAATTTCAGAGAGAGAGAAAGAGAGAGAGAGAGAGAGTGAGAGAGAGAGAGAGTGAGTCTCAACAACATTCCTGATGCTTTGACCTGGTGTGACAACCCAGAGAGAGATAGAGAAGAGAGAGAGGAGGAGAGAGAGTCTCTCAACAACATTCCTGATGCTTTGACCTGTGTATTCCAAGAGAGAGAGAGAGAGAGAGAGAGAGAGAGAGAGAGAGAGAGTCTCAACAACATTCCTGATGCTTTGACCTGTGTATTCCAAGAGAGAGAGAGAGAGAGAGAGAGAGAGAGAGAGAGAGAGAGAGAGAGCAACATCGCTCGCTAAGACCCCTGAAAACGCAACAGGCACTAATTAGGTTTGTTAATTACCGAAAGCAGATTGGCAATGGTTGCGCCCCTTGCGGGTCTAATTACGACGCCACGTAATAGCCCTTCATTTCGAAATGTCATCGGGGCGTCTGTCTTTTTTTTTTGTCCTCTTTATTTCCGCCGTTTAATATTTCCTTCCTTCCTCTTTCATTAGAGAGTTGACGTGCGCACGTCCCAGGCCACCAATTATTATAGCAACTTGTTTGTATTTCATTGGGTAGAAACACTTGTACATATAATTTTTTTCGAATATTTGATTAAATATCTTAAAAGTTACGCGAGTAGTCCCGAGTTCGATTCCCTACTCTGCCAACGCGGAGTCGGAGGAATTTGTTTCTGGTGATTAGAAATTCATTTCTCAATACAATGTGGTCTACATCCCATAATAAGCTGTGGGTCCCGTTGCTAAGTAGCCAGTTGGTTCCTGGCCACGTAAAAATATCTAATCCTTCGGGGCCAGCCCTAGGAGAGCTGTCAATCAGCTCAGTGGTCTGGTTAAACTAAGTTATACTTTGTAGACTTCATTTACATCTATTGATGTCATTGCTTGATCTGTTGATGCCATTGTTAGATCTACTGATGTCATTGCTAGATTATTTACGCTATTGCTTAATCTATTTATGTCATTTCCAAGTCTGTTGATGTGTATGCTTGATCACTGATGTCATCGGTAGATTTGTTGATATCGTTGCTTGATCTGTTGATATCGTTGTTAGATCTGTTGATGTCATTGCTTTATGTTTTGATATCATTGCTTGACCTATTGATATTGTTAACTCTGTTCATGTTATTACATTACCTCACCTCTTGATATCGTTGCTAGATCTGTTGATGTCATTGCTTTATCTTTCGATATTATTGCTAGATCTATTGATGTCATTGCTAGATCTGTTGATGTCATTTCTTTATCTTTCGATATCATTGCTTTATCTATTGATGTCTATGCTGGATCTATTGATGACTATACTAGATCTATTGGTGTCTATGCTAGATCTATTGATGTCATTACTAAAAGTATTGATGTCAGTTTTAAATCTTGGATGTTATTTTTTAATCTGTTGGTATCATTGCTAGATCTTTTGGTTTCGTTGCTAAATCTATTGATGTCATTGTTTGATCTATTGATGTCATCTGTCGCCATCATTTTCGTAGGGGTAATTTTATCATTGCTGTTCATATCTGCTAGACGAATGTGAGATATTATATTGTAAAATTGGTCTTTTTCTTCTTCTTCTTCTTCTTCTTCTTGTTCTTGTTCTTCTTCTTCTTCAGCAGCAGATACCTTATTTCATTTTTGTTCGTGTTCTTGTGTTTGTTGGTTTTCCCATCGTTCTTTAGAAGGTCACCCATCCAGGTCTTGACCCCCTGTCAAAGTAGTTTGACTTATTAATAGAATCAACCTTCCTATCACTGTTGAACTATTTTTTAGAGCAATAGGTCGAATTATTAGTGGAAATGAAAATAAATATTTTATTGTAGCCAAATATAACACTTAGGGCGAGAGGTTTTAATTAGTCAGCCAGTAGTTTATTTAAACGACCAAGATATAAACAGGACTGCAGCTCTCTGTAGGGTTTGAGAATAAGCATTCAAACACATGGGGAACAATGTTTGCCAAATGCAGTCGGTGCCTGTATTGTTGTATTTAAAAAAAATTGAATAGAATATTTTCCCATAAGTCATATTGTATATACATTATATTGTCAACCATGAGTGTCCACATTTTGGTGTTTTAATGCATTATAATGTCCATGGTTTTTTGCATATATTGTAATGTATTCCTGTTTTGTGACTTCCAAGCTCTTTCCTTCATCTATAAGATAAGCAAAGCAGAGAAAACACTTGCAGATGGTAATGATAAACGCGTTTCCTGGCTTCAATGAAACGGGAAATAAGACCGTTTAGCAATTTCTCTTACGAAGGTTTCCAAAAACATTCTGTTTTTCTAAAAAACCCAGGAGGTATTGTTTTTAGCTCATTGAACGTTGTTTTCGAAATATCGCTCACGGTTCATAAACAACTTCACCAAATATTTGTTAAAACTTGCTTTTGATATGTACCAAAGGCCTCTACAGCGGGAAACCGTATTTTGTCATTGTTTTATCCTGACCTAGAAAGAAAGTATGTCATTCGCTGCTATGCGACGCCAGAAAACGTGATGGGCAGTTAATCTTGCGTTGTAACAATTAATTTTCAGGAGTTTTGCTGAAATTGGTATATTATTTGGAAGAAATGAGTTATCAGAGCATGTGATTCGTATATGACTATAGTAGATTCACTTCAGCCGTGCATTTGATGTCTAGGCCACTCCCTTACGACGCTCCTGATTGACTGTTCATAAGCCAATGACAGGGCTGGAAACTCGCAGTCTCTCGAGAGAGTTCACATAGGCAGGATGTATGTTCCACCTCTCTTGAGGGATGCTTTTGAAAGACGTATCCCTCAGGAGAGGTAGAGTATACATCCTGCCTATGTGTACTCTATCGAGAGACAGATTTTCCAACCCTGTGATTGGCTTATCAATAGGCAATCAGGAGCGTCGTAAGGGACTGGTCTAGACGTCCGATGCACGGTTGATGTAAATCTACTACAGTAAAAGAGGATCAGCTATGGCCATCTATGACGTTCCTGGTATAGTTTCCACGGCTTTACCTCCAGCTGTCACTTATTCTGATGCTTTCAATGGGTTTAGGACTGCTGGAATTTCACCTTTGAATACAGACTGTTTCAAGATTCTGCTTTTATGGGTGCGTATGTAACAGATCGAGCACAGGAAGATGTCCGAACAGATAAGTCATCAGCGTGATACGGAATCTTGTAATATGACAGACAAAAAATGGAATGAAAAAAAGGTCTTGAAGGAGGAGTCCAAGATAAGTTGATCACCTGGGAGAAGTGGAATGAACCCATTCCATCTACTTCTGGAGTAACTGGGAAGGCACTGACTTCACTTGCAGAACTGAGACCACTACCTGAAGCAGGTGCCAGAAAGGGACAATTCAATGAAGAGGAGGAAACGTTATTCTGCTATGCTAGCTGACACATCAGTAAAAAAGAAGTGCTTGAAAAGAAGTTGAATAGAAAAAACAAAGACGAAAAGAATCTTTTTGGCAAAAAATAAATAAATAAATGAATAAATAAATAAAATAAAGGCACCATTCCCAGAGTTTAAGAACTGCTCATGTTGATTCAGAAGAAAGCTCAATTGAAGACAGCCTGTGTCTGTGTTTGGTAAGCCAGGAGAAGTGTGGGTCCAGTGCAGCGAATGTAACTTGTGGGAGCATGAAGACTGTATTGATAAAGATTTGACATAAGCCATAATTGCAACTTAGATGATGATCTGAAGTGTTACCTTATATTGAAAGCAAACCACAATTATTTTGCTCTATGATGAAGAGGAATGTTTGTTTTTTCAATGATGGTAAGAATTATGCAAACATGTTCGTTTTACATTCCCAATAAACAAAATAGTAAAAAGTGTGCCAACTAGCCCTTGTCTACCCTACTTCTTTCGAATGAACACAATATTCTTTGGAAGCTTGATTTTTCAGTCAGGAGCCCCTTGTCGGCTTTTTCCTTATGAATAGTGTTTATCTTCTGAATAATAATAATAATAATAATAATAATAATAATAATAATAATAAATAATAATTAATAATAATAATAATAGGTTAGATATGCCATGTTGGAAAATCATTCCTTTATTGCATATATCATCAAACCTTGAGGACAATTGAATCATTTCTATTTGATCATAGAATAACCTGGTTCTAGTAAAATAATTACGAATTCCAATGTTAAATCCTGGATGTAAATCGCCCGGGATTTACTTAGGAAATCCTGCTGTTAGTTTGGTTTATTGACGATGTGAAAACTCTCTCTCTCTCTCTCTCTCTCTCTCTCTCTCTCTCTCTCTCTCTCTCTCTCTGTCACAATCTTTTTGTATAGTATGAACGTCATTTTGGATTACGTCCAGCCATTCTCTCTCTCTCTCTCTCTCTCTCTCTCTCTCTCTCTCTCTCTCTCTCGTCATTCCTGTCGTAATCTTTTTTTGTATATGAACGTCATTTTGGATTACGTCCAGACTCTCTCTCTCTCTCTCTCTCTCTCTCTCTCTCTCTCTCTCTCTCTCTCTCTCTCTCTCTCTCGTCATCCCTGTCGTAATCTTTTCCGTGTAGTATGAACGTCATTTAGGATTACGTTCGGTTCAGTGGTCCATTACCCCGATTAGCCTGACTTTTATTTAATATTTTTGTCTTTGCAGAATTTTCGTCTTTCTGTCAAAATTGACTTCAGTGGGTTGGGTACGTTTTGATCATTACAGAGGTTTACTTTGTAGTATTTGTCACTGTTTCACTAAGATTAAAGGTTTTTGAGCTCATCGTCTTAAGCTAGGAAGGTATAGTTAAAATAGAATAGGGGAAAATATTGATAAGTAGGCATCACAGGAGTAAATCTAAGCGTGTTATTGAAAATAGAAAAGCTGTGCATTTTCTTGATGTAATGAGTTTTGTACACAGTTTCGTAATGGAAGATAGAACATGAGTCAAAATAGCTGCTTTCTATTTTTCCACATCCTTTGAATAGGTACCTGACATTATTTGACATATATGTTGCTATAGTAGATTCACATCCAGCATGCATCTGATGTCTAGGACAGTCCCTTGCGACGCTCCTGATTGGCTGTTGTTAAACTGAGCACAGTGCTGGAATTTGGAAACCCTCAGTCTCTCGAGAGAGTTCACAGAGGTAGGATGTCTGTTCCACTTCTCCTGAGGGATACTTTTGAAAGCCGTATCCCTCAGTAGAGAAGGATCATACATCCTGCCTATGTGAACTCTCTCCCAACCCTGTGATTGGCTTATTAACAGCCAATCAGGAGCGTCGTAAGGGACTGGCCTAGACATCAGATGCACGCTTGATGTGAATGTGCTATGGCGTATCGTACTAGTTACATTTTGGCATATGTCAGTTGTGCTTCTCACCATGGAGCTATATCGTTTTTGTTACTGGCAACATACACACATGTATGTACGTATGTATACACACACAGACACACACACACACACATATATATATATATATGTGTGTGTGTGTGTGTGTGTGTATATATATATATATTATATATATATATATATATATATCTCTATGATATATATATATAATATATGATATATCTAATTTAGTATATTATCTAGGACCTCTGTCTAATATATATATATATGATATATATAGATATATATATATATATATATATATATATATATATATATATATATATATATATCCTTAGGACTCTGTCTACTTCAGCCTTTGAGATTTGTTGCAAATCCACGATTTAGATTCAGCCATGGAATCCTTTAGTCATCTAGTTTTAATTGAAATGCCACTTCTCGTGTTTCTATTGCTTCTTGATCTTGTTCGCAGTTATCCTAAAAAATGATTTCTTTCTTTGTTTTGTCTCTTTTCAAGTTTTGTGTAAAAGGAAACTTTCGAGATGACTATTTGTCTGTCCGTCCGCACTTTTCCTGTCCGCCCTCAAGTCTTAATAACTACTGAGGCTAGAGGGCTGCAGATTGGTCTGTTGCTCATCCACCCTCCAATCTTCAAGCATACCAAATTTCATCCCTCTAGCCTCAGTAGGTTTTAAAATATTGAAGGTGAAAGTTAGCCATAATCTTGCGTCTGGCACTGCTATAGGTACCAACAACTCAGGTCACCACCGTGCCGTGACTGAAAGTTTCATGGAACCCGCCTGAGAGTTTCATGTGACGCGGCCAAGAGTTTCTTGGGCCGTGGTAGAGTTTCATGTGACGCGGCCAAGAGTTTCTTGGGCCGTGGTAGAGAGTTTCATGAGCCGCGGCTAAGAGTTTTATGGTCCGTGACTGAAAGTTTCATTTTATATCGCATTATACGCTGTCTAGAAGACAAGATTCTTCGGCGCATTTTTTACTTCTTGCGTCTTGTATTTAAGTTGTTTTGCTGCAGGTTCTATTGGTTATTATTTTTTTATTCTGATTTGTATGTTTTTAAATCTATTGTGTTTTTCCCTCAGTAAATGTCGTTGTGTTCTTGGAAACCTTCCGTTTTTTCATTTTTTATCGATTATGTCATTCTTTTCCTATCTTTTGTTTCTGCATCATCGACTGAAGCCATCGACGAAAGCTGCAAATAACCGAGAGCTTCTGCTTTCTTCTGGCGCCTTCATTTCCCAAACTTTTCCGAGAAGTCTATTCTGCCACCGTCATTTTCGCCTCTGTTCTTATTCTTCCTTTCCTAAGTTTTATTCGGCTCTCCCTTCCTCCCGAACTTCCATTTCCCCTCATTAGGCGATCTTGCTGTCTGATGATTTCTGCTTTGCTTTGAGATATAGAATAGGAGAGAACGGATAGAACTAAGCCAGTTGGCCGACCGGGACATCGGTACTTCTTTAAAGGAAGAAAGGAAACATGGAGTGTTCGTGAAGATGAAAGGATAGGTCAGTTGCGGTTTTATTTATTTATTTATCTATTTTTATCACTAAATCTACTTCGATCTTCTTTCCTTGCTATCTTCACTGTTGTTCTCTAATGAGACTATTATGGGTAATGTAGTGTATGTAAACAGTACTTTTGCTATCAATAATGGTAAGGGATGGAAAGATTATCTTGAATTTATATATTATTATATATATATACTATTATATATATATATATATATATATATATATATATATATATATTTATATACATATATATATTTATATGATATATATATATATATATATATATTTATATATATATATATATAATTATATATATATATATATATATATATATATATAATCATTATATATTATAATAATATATATATCTCGTCAGACCTAATTTTAAATCGTACCAGGTTTCCCTCTGAACCTCTAGAAACCCCCCAACTCCCCAATTTGTCTGCTCTGTCTCTCTCTCTCTCTCTCTCTCTCTCTCTCTCTCTCTCTCTCTCTCTCTCTCACGTCAGTTTACGTCTGGCAACATGACTTCTCGCTCTCCTTGCTGTCAATCAAAACCTCATAGAGCTTTCCCCAGGCAGTGGGTGGTGCTTTTTATCAGGACCTTAACTTTCCCATTATTTTTCCAAGACTGCTGCTGTTTATTTTGCCCTCGTTAAAGAACTTTCGGAAGGAGAGAATGATTATCTTTTAGAGCGCATGTTTAATGGAATTCTACTTTTTATTTCCAACTGAGAAATGAAGTTATGGAGGACGGAATAATTATATTTAAGGGACATACAAAAGACGATGTATTTTAGGGTATTTTTACGGACGTGTAAGAGGATATATTTAACTGTCCTTATTGTTATCGTACATTACATTAGTTTCTTTATTTTATTCAGTAAATTATTTGGTTAAAAGTTCATAGATTGAATCTTCAAAACAATTTCTATTTTATTAAGAGGACGAGAAAAAAATGTTAATAGACAAAGGAGTAAGTACTTACGAATTTATGTTCGTTATTTTGAACAAAGAAAGATGATCAAGCCGTGTAGAACGTTTCTGTGACCGACTACTTCGGAACCGTTAATAATTATTTTGCAAAGAGAGAGAGCAAAGAAAATGAGCGAATAGAAAACGGAGAAGGACGAATCTACTTCTTAAGCTTCGCTGTGTCCTCAAGAAACGTCACAGCCGAAATAATGAAGTGGCCGTGACTCCAAAATTTATTTCGCCTTCCGACATTCCCATTTTTTTCCCTTCTTCTCCACATCTTAATTAAGCTAATTAGACATTTTTGGAGTCGTGTTATTCTCATCCGCTGTTGCCGACTCGGGAAGTCTCGGATTGAATTTGGGGGCAGTTTTTTTTTTTCGGGAGGGCGAGATTCTTGCTATTATTGCATAGGTCACTTGGTAACCGGAATTTATAAATTTATTATTCTGGGGGGTTGGGGGGGAGTGTGCATCCTTTTGCGAGGTAAACATTCTCTCTCTCTCTCTCTCTCTCTCTCTCTCTCTCTCTCTCTCGTGTGTATACACAACTTATATAAGAAATGGGCTGAGATATGAAAACGAAATATTAAATTTATAGTCGAATTTCGGCTATGAAATATGCCCCCTCCCCTCCCCCCGAGTCTTCAGTATATTTGTAAATATACTTATATACTAAAGTGTCTGTTTACAATCTTGTATTCCCCTTTCTATTTCCCTTTTTTCGTTTCTCGCTTTCTATTTCTCTTTCTCCTTGCGGCCGGTAAAAAGTGTTCGCAGACTTGATAAAGGAGACTCTCCATTAAGAAAGCTTCGGAAAAGAATTGAGTCTGATTGTTTTTATTTGGGTTTCCAAGGGGAGGCAATGGAGCCTCTCTCTCTCTCTCTCTCTCTCTCTCTCTCTCTCTCTCTCTCTCTCTCTCTCTCTCAACTTTTAAATACTACCTCGGCACAAGGGTTAACATAGGTAAAGGAATACTCTCTCTCACTCTCTCTCTCACACACAACTTTTAAAGCCAACCTGGACACGAGAGGCGAAGGAGATACGGCCTCCCATTCATAGGCCTTTGTAGGCCTTGTGTCATTTCCGCTCGTTTCTTTTAGGCCTTACTAGTTTTTGTCCAATTATGGTTGCCGCTTTACTAAATTGTTTATATTACAAAGGAGACACGAAAGTCCCTCTATTTCCGTTGTTCCATTAACGTCAAAAAATGTCGGTAATGGGGAAGAGGATTTTAATGCTCCTCGTCCTCTAGCGGAAAGATATTTGTTTATCATTTATATCAAAAAAATGTCGTGAAGATATTTATTGTTCCAGATTTCATACCGAGGTACCTTCATTCTGCCTAATTCAAGAATTATTATTTCATGTTATTTTCCAAAGTAATGGATTTATTCGCGTGTTATAGTTACAAGGAGTTACAAGAATTAGGATGTATCAAAGACTTGTTAGTCCATCCGAGGAGACATCCTGTGCTCTCTTATCTGTAGGAGCAGGTTTTACTGTGCATTCGAAGTGTCCTGATGCTTTTGTCTAGCTTTCTTTTAAACTCTTCCACACTGTTGCTGTTTGCAACTTCTGGTGGCAGTTTATTCCACATGTCACATATCTTGTATGTAATGAATCTCCCACAATGGGACGTGTTGTATCTCTTCAGTTCTAGTTTCCATCCATTATTTCTTGTCTGCTTTTCGTTTAACGTTAATAGGTTACCGTCTACTTTTGTTATTCCTTTCAGTATTTTCAATGTTTCTATTAGTTGTCCTCGCAATCGTCGTGTTTCTAAGCCATACATGTTCAGGCTCTCTAGTCGTCTTCGGTAACCTAGATTTACCTGATGGATGGAACTAACTTTGTGGCACCTGCTTGTACTCCTTCTAATCTATTTATGTCTTTTGGCGTGATACTCTCAAAATCAGGGGATTGCAACAAGAGAGAGAGAGAGAGAGGGAGAGAGAGAGAGAGAGAGAGAGAGAGAGAGAGACATACACGAAACGAGGGAAATTAACGATACATGATTATCGCTAAGTCTCGTAAGATAACTTCCATTGCGATGAGTAATGCCTACAGTGCACCGCGGGAGCTGCACTGACGTCAATAACCTACCCCAGCGGGTTAAAAAGATGCTAGCGCTGAAAGACACTAACATATATTTATGTGTGTATTGATCAGATCTGGTTATCGTCTAAATTAGGAAAATTAAGTTAATAGTCTAGTTATATATATTCTTATAAGATATATATATATATCTATATAATATAATATATATATATATATATATATTATATATATACATATATATATTTATATAAAATATGTGTGTGTGTGTATTTTAATACGTATATGTATGATAGTATATATATATATATATATATATATATATATATATATATATATATATATATATATATTTATATGAAATTGTACGATTTTCTCCACGCGACATCGCCTAGATATCAACAATTATATTGATTATCCTAAAGGGTCTTTTGTAACCGCAATAACACTGACTTTATTTGTAAGTTACCATATTTTATGATTATCAATATTGTAAGTTACCATATTTTATAATGATCAATATTTATAAGTTACCATATTTTATAATTATCAATATTTATAAGTTACCATGTTTTATTAATTATCAATATTTGTAAGTTACCATGTTTTATAATTATCAAGAAATCTTTCCACTTAAAAATTTTTTTTGGAAAGTCACTCGAAACCTTTCTGGAAATTCAGTTGAATTCTTTTTCTATCTAATACAAGTGAGTTCTCTTTATCTCTCAAGAATTTTGAGTTGACCTTTAGAGCTCTGAAGGAATGTTTCTTCCACAGTTTTATTTTCTCTCTTGGCTATTTATAAGCCCTGAAAGAATTTCCATGTCTTTACTTTCTATATTTTCTTTTTTTTAGGTCCTTTCATTTTTGTCTATTTATTTAATTATTATTTGGTAATTCATTTTTCTTTCCTAATAAATAAGTGATCTCTTCTTTCTGTATTTCTTATTACCTTCTGTTGATCCTTTCAAATGAACTGCATATTCTCTGGAAGTTTGAATTACATGTCACTGGCCACTGCTGGCTTGTTCCATATGATTACGTTCAGAGAACGATGGATGGGAATAACATCTCACCCATATCCGGGAGGTCCAGTGTGAAAAACGAGACCATAAACCACATAGCAAGCGAATGTCCGGCACTTGCACAGAACCAGAACAAAAAGAGGCGTGATTCAGCGGCAAAAGGCCTCCACTGGAGCCCTGTGCAAGAAACACCACCCGCTACCTTCCAGTAATAAGTGGTCCGAGCACCAACCAGAAGGAGTGATAGAAAACGATCAAGCAAAGATCCTCTGGAACTATGGTACGTGACGTTGATTGACAAAATCAAGACACCAGAGTAGAAGAGAAAGAAAGAGAAAGGTTGATAAGTATCAAGACCTGAAAATAGTAATAAGAAGGATATGAGATATGCCAGTGGAAATTATACCCATAATCATATAATCATAGAGACCGGGAAAAATTAGATGCTGAAGTAGCTCTAGCTCATAGATGGACTCCTAAGGAGGTAGGATGCAACCCGGAACCCCACACTACCAAAACCCCCCGTAAGGGGGTAGTGCTGTCAGTGCACCTCATTCGGTGCAATGTAGGCATTACTTAAGGTTCTTTGCGGCGTCCCTTCGGACCCCAGCTGCAACTACTTCCATTTCTTTTACTGTACCTCCGTTCATATTTCTTCTTCAATCTTACTGTCCACCCTTCCTAACAATTGTTTCATAGTGCAACTGCTTTGAGGTTTTCCTCCTGTTACACCTGTGTAACCTTGTGCTGTCAATTTCCGTATCGGCGCTGAATGGCCTTTGTTGCCCCATTGCTTGGCATAATGCCAAAAATTTATATAAATCAGATTAAAAAAAATTATAAAAACTACCCAGTCGAATTGGACGACTGTGATAATAATCCCGTGAGGTTAAAATTTTTTTTATTCGAGCAGTGAAGAATGTGTTTTCGATCATTTAGTTACAATATGCAGCCAGAACCATTAAAAAAGAACATTAACAATAAAAACTGTGAAATGAAAGCGCAAAGTGTGTTCCGTAGTCGGAATGATATAAGTCTTTAAGAGGCTTCGACTGCGCTCAAAAAAAAATATTTGTATACTTTCAGCCAAATATAAACACTTTTTTAACATAGTCTTTCATTGCCGTGCGGTATTCCAAATGAAAACATTACCATAACTTGTAATTACTATTAATGGTTATATTTTTCATCATACACACATATAGAGGAAAACGCACTAGAAGAGAAAATAATACATAAATAAATGAAAAATAACAAACCTATTTAGCAATACATGGTCATGTGTACTTACCCTTCATAAATTACCATGTACGGTTTTTAATATACGCTCGGATGGAAGGCAACGCAGTAGAAGAAAAGAATAAATTAATGAATAGAAGATGGGGCAGCAATACCTATTACTATGTTCCTCTACCCATTAATTACTATGCACTTACCTGTAGTTATCACTGGGTAGTTTTGTACCTGTGACTGTGTTCATACTTTTATTATATAGTCATATATCTTCAGTAATTAGTATGTAGCTATACCTGGGCAGTTTTGTACTTATAACTGAATTCATACTCTATTATATAATCATATGTACTATATACACACTTACCTGCAGTTATAATTGGGCAGTTTTGTACCTATAACATTCATACTTCCTTCACTCGTTCTCTGAGACGCGATGAGGGGTCCCAAAGACCGACACTGTTGTAGGACTCAAGAACCGTTGAAAATATTCTTCAAGTGAAGAGTGGCTGGAACTGCTATTCAACAGTGCGAGAATAGTAATAAAACTCCACTTGAAACGTCTTGATGAACTTCAAAGACTCTTTCGCTGGAAGTTAGATCAAACCACGCTTCCTGGAACAACGATTTCTCTCCCTTAAATATTAACTAATATTTCCTCTGGAGGGACTTTAAGTGGAAAATTGAGAGAGAGAGAGAGAGAGAGAGAAGAGAGAGAGAGAGAGAGAGAGATCAACTTGGTGGTTTGTCGTGTTTTTTATTTATCCACCGATTCCATGGAAAGGTTTACAGTGATTGCCTGACACTCTCTCTCTCTCTCTCTCTCTCTCTCTCTCTCTCTCTCTCTCTCGTGAAAATGTAATATTTCTTCTGTAGAGTCTTTAAGTGAAAAATGAGAGAGAGAGAGAGGAGAGGAGACAGAGAGAGAGAGAGAGAGAGAGAGAGAGAGAGAGAGAGAGAGAGAGAGAGAGGACGTTTTAATATCGTTTGAGCAGAACCATTTACAGAAAAATAGCCTCTTAAATATCACACACGAACTAGCACAAAACTCACGCTAATTGGAAAAGAGGGCGAGGGGGCCCCCTGTTGGGGGAGTTAGGTGATAGGGTGGGGGGGCCAGTGGTTGGATGGGTGATTCCCCTTGCCAAAGGTACCCAAGATCTTTTCCAGGCTCTCTCTCTCTCTCTCTCTCTCTCTCTCTCTCTCTCTCTCTCTCTCTCTCTCTCTCTCTCTCAAACACAAACTTTATTTTTCTTGAATTTCAGTATCTACATCATTCTTTAGATGCTCAGTATTTACACAAGGAGTGAAGTTGCAAGACAAACGTTATTTGTGCTATCCCGATCAGAACAGTTTGAACAATTCCCCCCATCCTCTCCCCAACTCCCATTTTCTTTCCGCTTAGCAAGGAGCAAACAAAATTAAGAATGTATAATTAATTTTTGCAATAATCGCATATGTTACAGTAACCTTGAGATATTTCTAAAGTCCAATTTTTTTAATACACTTTCCACTGGAACCCTTGAAATCCGAAGGGAATAAATGATGAAATTATCCTGGCCAGGACTGAGGTTCGTTCGTATGTAGCAGCACCATATCAAACGACGAATGCTAGAACTAAATATTTAATTCTCCATACGTACTGAAGTGTTAGGTAATTAGTGTCACAATTGCTTTGGTCAGTCAGTAACGTCGATTCTTGTCATGCTTTATACTTATCACCTTCCGCAGTGAAAACTGTTAGAATTGCATTCGCTGTAGTGTGAGACCCTGTTGTAATTCCACCCAGTGCATTGTGGAATCGTTAGAATTCCACCCACTGCAGTGTGAGATCCTTAGAATTCCATCCACTGCAGTGTGAGATCCTTAGAATTCCACCCAGTTCAGTGTGAGACAGTCAGAATTCCACTGTGAGACCGTTTGAATTCCACCCACTGCATTGTGAAGCCGTTAGATGTCCACCCACTGTAGGGTGAAACCGTCAGAATTTCAATTTGTGAAACCTGTCAGAATTCCACCCACTGGAATGCGAGACCGTCAGAATTCCAAATTATGAAACCGTTATAATGCCAGCCAGTGTTTGTGAAACCGTTAGAAATCCATCGTCACTGATAACGATGATACAAGAGCATCTTCCACGATTAATCTCACTCTCATCGTGAAACACTAATGCCGAACTCCAGCAATATCCAGTGTGACATTGGTATCAGGAATCCCTCGTGAAATATAGACACCTCATATGGCATTCTAATGGCTGATTCAGATCTTGCTCAATAGAAGACGATTGTCTGGGTCCCTGCGGTCATTAGTAAATTCTCAGATGTCTCGTTTTCAGCGTTATTAGTAGGTCTTGTAGGTGAAAGGTCCTCTCTAAATATATGTTACTTTCGTTTTTGTAGTTACTCAGGGAAAAGGAGAATTGGTCTTGCAAGTTTGAAGGTTGCCAACCACCGCTGAAGCGCTCATCTATTACTCTTTTGTTTTCATGTCGCCATTTTTTTTTTTTTACTTTCTATTGTAAACATCCTCCTTTCCCCGAAGCTTTCTCTATCCAGTTTCAGACTTTCCAGCTCCCTTTGACGTGCGCTTTCTTTAGAAAGGTTTCTCATTTCCACGATGGATGGGTATACCTTCTCCGTGCATTGAAGCAGCAAGATAAAAGGGAGACTTCTACGTAAGCCTTGTGTGTTGGGTAGTAAGGAGTGTTCAGTAACCACTCCTTCCAATTACAATTTTTTCCAGTCTTCACTCAAGTGATGACCCTAAAACTAATGTTCTGTAATCTTGGATTGCGTCATAACCTTCGTACAGTAGTCGTAGCTTTTCACAATAAACTTCCACAGTCTGGTGTGAGTTCCCTCGATCGAGGAGGGTATCCTAAGTTACAAAATTATTTTCTAGTTTGTCTTACCTTTTTGTTTATTCGTATTTTATGTATTTTAAGTTTTGTTTATAGGAATGTTGCAGTTTTCATATGCAAGTTATTTTGTTGCTGGTGTTTCTTATTGTATGTATTTTATTCAGCTTAATAAAAGGGCTCTATAGTTGATAAAGGGTTCCTAGAGCGTTCATGAGAGTTTTCTTTATTTTGAAAGAATTTGTGCTTCTTAAGAATAACAATAATCATATGGCATCTTCCTGTCAAAAGAGCGATTGTAAGAGCGGATCGGAAACACATATAATGGAATTCGCCCTTTACTGCATTGTTCATGTTTTCATGAGAACTGAGTGTGTTTGCTATTATAATCACTGTTATTATAGATCCTTAGATTACTGTAAATATTTTGCATTTTGCTTCGAAGAGTCTGCCCCTCGCAGATGACTTCATTTTTCGACGGTGAATGACTAGTTAACGAACAGAAGTCAACCAGAATTCTGCCTCAATTTGTTTCCGATAAAACAAGACAGACTTGGAAGTACTCGAATTCCGCTATTATAGGTTTCCCTTCGTGACAGAAAGTAGCTTTCACTTGCCAGCCTTTCTGGACAAATTCGGCTGCATTTTCCTTCGGTCGCGGGTCAGGAGGTTTGACCTCTTTAAGTATGGCGAGGAAAAAAAAAAAAAAAACATTTGTGTTGTATATACTATATATATATATATATATATATATATATATATATATTTATATAGTATATATATAGATATATATATATAATATCTATATATATATATATATATATATATTATATTTATATGTATATATAGATATATATATATATATATATATATATATATATATATATACATATATATATTATACATATATATATATCATATACATAATATAATATATATATATATGTATATATATATATATATTGTATATATATAATTGAATGATATCACCGGTAGATAACGCTTAAATTTACCCTTCGAATATAGATTTCAAATATCCAGGGTAAGGGATGATTGACTAACTTCAGTAATCATATACGTATCTGTTAAGAATGTTTTCGTATAAACATATATACCTTTCAGATCACTAATAGAATATTTATTTGTAGAAATATTTCCTACACATCAATGTAAATCATTCATAAGATATTAATATGCAATCGTTTTCTTCATAGTGAAAAGAAACAAGTAAAAAAAGCAAGCGCCATCGAGTTTTCTGTACTGCCGCTACAGCGTATAATCATGGCCACGGAAATTATATCTATTTTTCGGTGGTCACGGTATATTGGTGTATCAGCCGCAGCCCACGAAACTTTAACCACGAACCGTTGGTTGCCAGAAGCACGATTGTTGCCAACTATAATTTAAATAAAATAAAAGCTACCGAGGCTGAGGGGCTGCAATTTGGTATGTGTGGTCATTGGAGGGTGGATAATAAACCTTCCAATTTGCAGCCCTATAGCCTCAGTAGTTTTTAAGATCTGAGGGCTGACAGGAAAAATGCGGACGGACAGACAAAAAGCCGGAACAACTAACAATATAATGTTACAGTGGCTCCTTCTTATATATTCGAAATCTGGATTTTCTGTTTATTGATTGCCTGCTTTAGAAAAAGCAGAACACAGTCAATACCGAAGAATAAAGTTTTCAGATTCATCAGGAAAGATCAGAACACAGAACAATGAACCTTGACAAAGTTTTAATTGATTTCAGTTCATGGATAAAACCAGCGTACTGAAACCATTCAGTCAGTGAGTGATCCTACGCAGTTTAAAGGAAGGAAGGAGTCTCTTCAGAGCAGCTAGTCATGGGTGACGCCAGTCTGATGATACCAGCCAATCAATCGGTAATCCCGCGCAGTTGAAAGGAAGGAAGGAAGGAATGAGTCTATTCACAGATCCTTCATCAAGGAGAGAGTTCGGAAGAGTCCGTCCCCTTCAAAGTCTTCAGACAATTAAACCTCTGCCGCATAATGCATTTGGAATCTCGACTGACAGAGCTCCGGCAAATGCGATGATGCTTCGGAAGATCCCTCGTCAGTACGTTTGATTTTAACGAAGAAAATGACTCGGGACAGGATTTTGAGGAATTTTAAATTTGAGTGAACGTAGCCGTTAAGGTTCATTTTGCAATAAAAGGATGTTTTGATGCAACGGCGATTTGGTTAATTGATGTAAAAAGTATTTTAATGAAAGAAAATGGAAGATGCAGTTATGGGAAAACATGGCTCTTAATGAAAAACATACCCGAGATGTCATTGAGGAAAGCATTTTAATGAAAAATACCTGAGATAATTCAAGAAATAAAATGAAAATTCTTGGAACTGAATTGTGGCGGTAAAATTACCTGCTTATTTCCACCTTATTTCTTGCCTGGGTGACCATGGTAAGGTTGCAGGAGAATAGTGCCGTCGTCGGCTCACCTCACATAGCGCACTGTATGCATCACTAAAGGGTCTTTACAGCGTCCCTTCGGCCCCCTAGCTGCAACGTCTTTCGTTCCCTTTACTGTACCGCCGTTCATATTCTCTTTCTTCCTCCTGACGTTCCACCCTCTCTATTAATGCAACTGCGAGTTTTTCCTCCTGTTAACACACAAACCTTTTTTCCTGTGCAGTTTTCCCTTTCGGCCGATGAATGTCCTCAAAGGCCATTCAATTCTATATAATATTCTGTTCTAAATCTCATAAAATCAAATCGGATCGTCCTCCAAAGATACAACGTCATAATGGATAGGCGCTTGAGTGTAGGAGTAGGAGGGGAGAGAGAGAGAGAGAGAGAGAGAGAGAATGATGATGATGATGAAGAAACAAAAGTATTAAAAATCCTGGAAGCTGAGTACGAAATAAAATGGAAAAATACACGAGAGAGAGAGAGAGAGAGAGAGAGAGAGAGAGAGAGAGAGAGAATGATGATGATGATGATGAAACAAAAGTATTAAAAATCCTGGAAGCTGAGTACGAAATAAAATGGAAAAATACACGAGAGAGAGAGAGAGAGAGAGAGAGAGAGAGAGAGAGAGAGAGAGAAGAGAGAGGGCTACTGCAGGTCCAGGAACAATGAGCGCCCTTCAAAAGGAGGGGAAGTGCCCTCGGAATGTTGAAGCGAGGTCCTCATTAGCCGAAAATGTTTCCCCCGACGGCTGCCCCGTCATTTAGCATTGTCACCCACTTGGTTGCTTGATGTCCCGTCCGGAGTTTTTCTTTATACTCCTTTTCTTTCACTCGGTTTTCGAATGGAGTCGTAATTGTTTTTTTCCTTTCCGCTTTTGTCGCTGATGTGTCAGGACAGTTTTGTTGTTTCATTCGCTGGAAGTTTCGTGAAGATTTTTTTTTTATGTCAGTGAATTCATGTGAGAGTTGGCAACGATTAAGTCAAGTGATTAAATCATTGATTTTTTCATTAAAAAATATTTTTTTTATTTAATTTTTTTAATTATTTTAATTAGAAAGCAAACAAATTGAAAAATATGGTTTGGAGGTTAATAAAACCTTAAGCATAACTGTGCTGCATCTATTTATTTTGATATAAAGAAATTGCAAGTACAAACTTTAAGCCAGAACTGGAAACCTAAAAGATAAATCAATAGTAATTCTGTCATAAATTGCATTTTGATGAAAAAAAAGGATCGAAAAAAACCAAAATAAATTTTTAAAAAATCAGATTCATAAAAAATCAAACAAATCACTGATTATTTTTTTCTTTTTAATCTCCAACCCAGGTTTAAAGGTGAGAAATAATATGAGCGAATAACTGATTAAGCGGTGCACTGTAGGCATTACTTGAGGTTATTTGCAGCCTCCCTTTGCCCCTAGTTGCAAACCTCTGTCATTCCTTTTACTATACCTCCGTTCATATAATCTTTCTCCCATCTTCTGCTAACAATTAATTTATTATTGTGCAACTTCGAGATTTTCTTCCTATTACACTTTCATGTCCCTCCACTTCCTTACTGTCAACCTTCGACCTTTGAGTGCTGAATGACCTCATAGGTCCCAGCCATTGGTCTTTGGCTAAAATTTTATATTCCATTTCAAATTCCAGAGATTAGTCTTTTTTTTGTGTGAAAATATACTATGCTATCCTTTTGAAGTGATTCTTTGAATGAGTGAGGGATGTGGTAGACTCTCCGTTAACTTTCGTCTTCATCCCCTAATCTGAAGAGGAAGTAGTAGGTTGACAGGAGGTAAATTGTGGGGGGGGGGGGGGCTTGTCAAAGCGATTGCGAAAGATTTGGCAGATCGGTGGATTGACACTTCTTGACACCCTCTCTCTGATTGTTACGAAATCCCCTCTCTCTCTCTCTCTCTCTCTCTCTCTCTCCAACTATGCTGTGACTGTGAAGAGGACTTTATATCTCTCACTAAGAGAAGACATAAACAGATTAGAAGGGGTACAGGCAAGAGCCACAAAGTTAATTCCATCCATCAGGCAAATAGGTTACCGAAGACGACTAGAGAGCCTGAACATGTATGGCTTAGAAACACGACGAGTGTGAGGAAAACTAACAGAAACATTGAAAATACTGGAAGGAATAACAAAAGTAGACAGTAACCTATTCATGTCAAACGAAAAGCAGACAAGAAATAATGGATGGAAATTAAAACTGAAGAGATGCAACACATCCCATTGCAGGAACTTTTTCACATACAAGATATGACACATGGAATAAACTGCCACCAGAAGTTGTAAACAGCAACAGTGTGGAAGAGTTTAAAAGAAAGCTAGAAAAAATCATTAGGATACTGTGAATGAACAGTAAAACTTGCTTCTAGAGATAAGTGAGCACACGATGTCTCCTCGGATGGACTAATAAGTCTTGAGACATCCTAATCCTTGTAACTCTCTCTCTCTCTCTCTCTCTCTCTGGAAACTTTATAGCGATGTTATCACAATAATAAATCAATTTCTTGAAGACTTCCCGTGGAAAAACGCCTAAAATATTACAGTAACAGAAATACATTAATTAGTTGTCATTACAGAGCTAATTAAATTTTTTTTTATTGTTGATTCATTTAATTTATTTGTACTTTGTGTTACTTTTACATAACCTCCCTGCCTTGTCAGATCTGATTTGAACTCTGAGGAATTTCATTGCTAAAGGAATCTTTGAGTGACAGGTGTTGTGAAATGAATATCTTATCCTTTACATTCCCAATTATAAATTAAATTTACTATCTGGTTTTAATTGATGAATTTATCAACAGCTGTGGGGAAAATGAGGGCAATATTGAATAGCTGGTTAACCGCATCACACACCAAGTCATTATCAGTGTTATTGTTTCATGTTGTTGTTCTTGCTTTTGTACCCGTTGTTCCCCAGTACTTTGGCCACAATCCGTGTTGTTGTATGTCCTCAATTCAGCTGTGAAACGCTGCATATGACGGGGAAGTGTGTCATGTTTTTCTGTGTTGCCACCCTTCCTGTGGATTACCAGATTTGTGAGAAGTGAACATAAGTTCTTGGTGGATTCTGCTAAAATATCCACAAAAATATAAGTGTATCAGGGACAAGTGAATGAATGGGAAAAAAAATTATCAATACTTGCATATTGCAGCCAGAGTTTGCGCTCTCTCTCTCTCTCATACTAGGTCATAATTTTGCTGAAGCGTTTTCTGTATGCAGACATTAGAAGCTTAGAAAAATATTTTGCAACCACTTCGAAAGAGAGAGAGAGAGAGAGAGAGAGAGAGAGAGAGAGAGAGAGAGAGAGAGTTACAAGGATTAGGATGTCTCAAAGACTTGATAGTCCATCCGAGGAGACACCGTGTGCTCACTTATCTCTAGAAGCAGGTTTTACTGTTCATTCAGTGTCCTAATGATTTTGTCTAGCTTTCTTATAAACTCTTCCACGCTGTTGCTGTTTACTTCTGGTGGCAGTTTATTCCAGGCGTCACATAACTTGCATATGAAGAGAGAGAGAGAGAGAGAGAGAGAGAGAGAGAGAGAGAGAGAGAGAGAGAGAGAGAGAGAGAGATTCTTTCCTACTGTCACTTACCACGTGTGTGTCACGCTAAAGACATCTTATCTAACTGTCACTTATGTCAGATATTCCGTGTGTTGTAATCATGATTATTACAGTTTGTCATTTTGTAATCTTCTTTTAACTGTACCCTGAAATAATAATTTTCATTTGATCGTATTTTCTAGAACACAAAAATTTCTGTCAATCTTTTTGCAATCTCCCAAATGTACGCAGTAAAAAATATTTATTTCATCGTATTTTTTTAAAGCACGATTTCTGTCAGTAGATCTCGTGTATTGTCCCAAACACTGGCATTGGTTACCGATATCCATTTTATTAAGATGCCAATGCGAAGAAGTTGGGGATTCTCTCTCTCTCTCTCTCTCTCTCTCTCTCTCTCTCTCTCTCTCTCTCTCTCGTTTGCATATATGTAAAATTTATTATATTTACCGGCATCGTGTTATTCAAGTTAATTTTTATTCAGGTTTTATAGTTAGATAATATTAATAAACGTCTTCATAAAGCATTTGTGAGTATGTACGTATCCCCGGCCATGACACATCTGCTCCTCTTCTTCCCAAGGGTTTCGTGACGCTGCGGCCCGCAATTCATATTCATTTCTCCCTTTGCTTAATCCCTTTAAGCCCTTAGAGCTGCTTTTCCCCGTAAGATGCACGAGATTCTGCTCCTTAGCAGCACCTAAAGAAGCCCTGACTTACGGCGGACACTCCGCTTATAGTGGGGCATGAAACGCCGCCCTCCGGGTAGGTCTAGGTTTTGAGTCTATCACTCCGGAAGTGTATCGGTCTATGGAGTCTTTGTCGAAGGGCGCCCTAAAGGGGAATCCCTCTTCGCGTGATGCCCAATAGTTCGAAATGACATAAAACAGATCGGGAGTTGGGTATTTTGGCACTAGAGTTTGGCAGTAGCTAGGCAGAAAGTGGCGACCGGCTGGCACTCAAATTAGGACGGCTTCACTTCTACGTTTTCTTCTTCTGCTTCTTCTTCTTCTTCTTCTTCATCTTCGTTCGCCCGAGTTGGTGTTGGTGTTGGGAATTGTGTGGTGGTGTCAGTGTTGGCGGTTGCCTTGGTGGGGATGACCGTGGTGCATATTGAGGGTGAAAATAATTGAACAGTCTTCAACGTCTGTGCAACGCGATGTGAAGTTGTTTGTTTGAGTTATCATGTTTTGAGCCGCCATGATTGCCAAAGTCAGTGGATTTGATAACAATAATAGGAAGAGGTCCGACCTTCATTTGTTTATCTACAAAGCGAGAAAGGCTGACTAGGGAAAAATAATATTATTCCCTCAGTAGACCCAGTGTCACTTGGTGATTCAGTGTGAATAAGTGGGTAAAAATATCTGGTGAATGAGTAGCTTCTCTGAAACTTAGTAGTAAACCTCAGTAGTAAGGTCGCAGTAACTACTCGTAATATAGTGTGTGGGTAGACCAGAAGAGTTGCAATTAATGGCAACGCAACAGATTTACGTTGTCCTTTTATTCCATGAGGAAACTTTGTGGTCACGTCACGAATGAATCTGGTCATTGCCCCGTTATGAAATGCCGTGCGTTCCGCCTAAGGTGTATAGGTCTATTTCCCTGAATTGAAATTTTGACCTCAGGCCGTATTTCGGTATAAGACTGGTGTGTCGTCGTTCTCTCTCTCTCTCTCTCTCTCTCTCTCGGGATGCAGTATTGCTTCTTGCGTCTTGTTATTTCCAAAAAATGTGTCCATTTGCTTTGAAAAAAAGCATGGGTCCCAAGTGATAAACTGAAAAACTTAGACAGTATTTTAATCTACAGAATCTGTTTTTTCCTGCTTCCCTTGTGAATGATAAAAATACGGCCGTTTCTTTAAAGAAAGCCTGTTGTATCACACCTGATAGACCGATAGCCTTAGACCACAGTGTAGACTCTCTCTCTCTCTCTCTCTCTCTCTCTTCTCGGAATGTGTTGTTTCTTGTGCCTGGTCAATTCTAAAAATGTGACCGTTTGCTTTGAAGAAAACCTGCTTCATCCCAGTTTATAGTTTGGACATGAAGACTGGTGCGTGCGCTCTGTGTGTGTGTGTGTGTGTGTGATGTACAAGAATCTATTGTTGTCTGTACCTCGTTAATGCCAAAAATGTGGCTGTTTTCTCCAAAGAACGCCTTTAATATCCCTGTTGAAAAACTGATGCATTAGACCATATATTGGACATGAAGACTAGTGCGTCCCTCTCCCCCCCCCCCCCGCCTCTCTCTCTCTCTCTCTCTCTCTCTCTCTCTCTCTCTCTCTCATCTCTCTCTCTCTCTCTGTGAATATATTGCTTCCTGAGCTTGGTTAATGTTAAAAATGTGGTCATTTGTTTTGAAAAAGTCTAATATCCCAGGTGTTAAGACTGATAACCTCAGACCATAACTTGGACAGGAAAACTAGTGCGTCCTCTCTCTCTCTCTCTCTCTCTCCTCTCTCTCTCTCTCTCTCTCTCTCTCTCTCCTTTCATGTACCGATTCCATTGTTCCGTGTGCCTCGTTAATGCCAAAAATGTGGCCGATTGCTCTGAAGAAAGCGTATTCTGTCCCACCTAATAAATGTCCTGTGTGTTGCGTTTCTGTATCGGTCTAGCTGGCACCGAGTGCTGCTAGACCCACATCCCGAGTCTGTGTTGGGTATTTCCTGATTATCAGTCAGGAGTGAAACTGCGCTAATTGAACACTCGTCTGGTGGAGGGAACAAGGAGTGGAAGGAGTTAGTGGGATTGTTTTCTATGCATGTAAGGAACAACGTAGGGAACCAGACGTTCTAGAATGGGATGCAAACTGGGATTTTCATTGTAAGAAAGGAATCAAGCAGTTGTTGGTAGGATTTAAAGTGGGATTTTGAGCGTGATTTTTGTGTACGAAGCCGTTTTAGGATGGGATTTAGAATGGGATTTTTTAAAGGGTTATTTAGGGATGAAGCCTTCTTGTGGCTCGATTTTGAAAGGGATTTTGATGCAGTTCAAGGCCGAATTAGCAGGGGATTTATACACATACAGGGAACGAGATGGCCAAACGTGTGTGGCTTGAAAAATTTCGTATTTGGGAACAAAGCGAATATTTAGGATTTCTGTATAAATAAAATTGATAATGCAGGTTCCACAAACATTGGCGCTATTTATGAATTTTGCTCTGGCAGACTTCGGGATTGTGAATGAGTATTTGTGAGTTGTATAAGGAGACTGTGAAAGTGTGTTTTATTGTGTAATACGTCACACGTATGTGTTCCGTTGTTTATGTCCAAATCCTTGAGTTTTATCCATGTTTATTTTCACTTGACTTCCAGTATTTATTCATCTTTAGTTTTATCACCTCTCTCTCTCTCTCTCTCTCTCTCTCTCTCTCTCTCTCCTCTCTCTCTCTCTCTCTCTCTCTGTCGGTTCTTTTCATTTTATTTTACGCACAGCTTGCAAGACGTATTAAATTTTTTTGCAATCACCTCTCTCTCTCTCTCTCTCTCTCTCTCTCTCTCTCTCTCTCTCTCTCTCTCTCTCTCTCTCTCTCTTATTGCCTTCCTGCGAGAGGCAGTTTCCAAGTTATTAATAAAACAATAAACCTCCACACACACCTCTCTCTCTCTCTCTCTCTCTCTCTTTCTCATACGCTCAGTGTCACATTGCATAGAAAACGGACGTGCGATGTTGTTTCAAAAGAAGGCTGTTCTAGAGGTTGTTGCAGCCGTTTCTGGCGTTGTTGCTTCATTTCAGACCTCCATTCGTGCCTGGTCTCCACTTCATAAAAAAGAAAAAAAAATTGTTTTTGGTGGTCGTATTGATATTCCAGGAAGGGGTAAGTGGCTTCAGTGTGAGGTTATGGGTATGGGAGAAGTCACATATATATAATATATAATATATATATATATATAATATATATATATACATATCGAATGTATGCATATTATATATATATATATATAATCTGTATGTAGTAGTATATGAATGTTAATACAACTGGATGTAATGAAAGAATAAGTTTCAGCCTTCCAATAAAATTACCAACCACTCCAAGACAGAAAGCATGTTTACCTCTCCCACTCAAGAAGTTAGTGCCGCATGCGTGCCTACCCGCTGTCTGCTTCAAGTACTACTGTCAAACACACGTCTCTCAGATGTGTGTCCAGTGCCTGAATCGCTTTGCCTCACCCGGGTATCGAACCTTGGCGTTCTGGTAGATGAGAGAAGTCAAAATTTGAATTTGTTTTAGAGTCTGAAACTGTTTAGAAATTTATCTTAAATAATCAGTTATAAGGGAAATGATAGAGAAGAATTATCTTTTTCCTTTTCGATATGTTATATTTACCTAAGTATATTTGAACTTACTGAAATAAAAAGGACTTTTGTTTTGCTTTACTGAAATAAAATGGATTTTTTTTTTTTTTTGCATTTTGATTTCAGAAAGTAAATGTTGTCATTTTACCACATAAATAAGTGTAATGAAAACAATTAAGTTAATGGAAAAAGAAGTAATCAAGATTCGTATTTCAGTTTTGTTTTGTTTTTGCTTGTAGGTAAATACAAGATAGACAGATGTAGCTTTAACGAGGTCGTTAGTTAAATAGTGCAGTGCAGTTTACATCGAGTCGAAGCGAAGCATCTGTTGTGTATTGGATTTTTAAATTGTGTGGAAAAAGTCCCGCAAGTTTTGAAATGTGAAACAATTGCAAAAGAAGGCCTTTGTGTGTCGCATTTTTAGTGTTATTGTGTTGCGTGGAAATGTTTGATCTCAGACGTCATTGTTGATCATTTGGAGGCCTGAGCAGGTGACTCGTTCGTTGCTGCAATGGAGCTGCCGTCGGTCTCAGGTTAATTATACAGGTATTTCGTGAAGGTAAGGTGATGCTGGAACGTTTTGGTGTATGTTTAATTTTTTCCTTTCTCCTTTCTCTTTGTTTTTTTTTATGTGTTCATGTATGTTCTTATGTTCATGTAATATGTAATAATCATATATATATAATATGTATAAATATATATATATAATGTATGTATATATAATGTGTATGAGTCTCCTTGTAAACTAGTTTTGGTTTGTGATTTGTAATGACCGATAATACCAAATCATTTTTCGATAGATTTGCTTTTTTTTTCTCATACACATATTTATATGTACGTATATAATATATATACATATATATAGTATTATATATATATATATATATATATATATATATATATATATATATATATATATATATATATAATCTTTAGGCACCCCAGTTTGCGTGTGTAATCTATAATCATTGAATCTTGTTCATAATCGTATTTTAAACAGGAAAATATACCTACGTTGTTAATTAAAGTCGCTCTGGAAATGACAGCAAAAGTTGAAATTTATCGTATAGTGACTTAGTCTTTGAATAAGACGAATTTTCCTCCTGGCCTAATAAAGATAATTGTCCTGTTTCGTTGCCGTATTTTTGAAAAATAAATTTGCACGCTGATAAACGAAAAACCATTGTATTCATATTTGTAAGCATTTATCCTCATAAAGTGGTAAATTCTATTGCTTTTTCATCATTCTTCGATGATATTTGAAAACAGTTATTTTTCTATTTATTTTTTGTTATAGAGTCGAAAATTTTGGGACGTGCTACCTCTTAGTGATCTATTTTCGGCACATTTTTCTATTCCAAATTCCATTCTGATGTCCCTATAATCCTTACAGTCTGGATTAGGGTTTCTATTTCCTTGATGCTCTTATTATTATTATTATTATTATTATTATTATTATTATTATTATTATTATATTATGATTATTATTATTATTATTATTAATTATTTATTTATTTTATTATTATTATTATTATTATTATATTGTAGTTATCTCTTAGTTTGTCGGCTTTCATCTCCGTATTTTATGGAAAGCTTTCAGCTTTTGACGGAATTAACTGCCTGGAAAACTGCGTGACGTAACCGTTATTTTTAGATAAATAAGTATCTTTTTTTTCATGCATTATTTGGAACCGGTTGAAATTTGTTATTTGATAACTCGACGTTATTCTGGCACCAACGGATAATTATTTGGCTTCTATTTTGACTTAGAGCTGCTTGTAAAGATGAACCTGTTTACCATTTAGTATATGTCCAGATCTCCCTCAACCTTTCATTTTTAATGTCTCCAGATATGTTTATGAAGGTATAAAATCATATATATATATATATATATATATATATATATATATATATATATATATATATATATATATATATCCTTTGCCCATCTTGTATCCATTGTTCACCTTACATTACTCTATACTGCTACCCTCCCCGACTATTCTATTAAGAGCTAACGCTTTATTATACTGTATGGGGTGGCGTAGTGAACTCTCTCTCTCTCTCTCTCTCTCTCTCAGAGCGCCTCAGTGGCGCGGTCGGTATGGTGTTGGCGTACCACATTGGTGGCCGCGAGTTCAATTCTCCGGCATTCCATTGAGGTGTGAGAGATGTGTATTTCCGGTGGTAGAAGTTCACTCTCGACGTGGTTCGGAAGTCACGTGAAGCCGTTGGTCCCGTTGCTGAATAACGACTGGTTCCATGCAACGTAAATGCACCATACAAACAAAATCTCTCTCTCTCTCTCTCTCTCTCTCCCACATACTGTTTAACCTCTTAGACGTCAGTATTGAAAGCGGCCACGCTCTCGTTGGATCAGTCGATGCCGCTCTGTGGCTCAGGAGAAGTGAGTCGTCCCAAGACAGGCGAGCGGCGACCTTTCATGCATTTGGGAAAGGAAGTGGTCAAGTGCGCCCATCGCTCTTGCTTGCATGCATGCATGTAATATGCACACAAGGGGGATACTGTTACGCGAGTCACGTACGCTGATGGGAAACGGCTTCTCGCTGAATGTTGTTGTTGTTGTATTTTTTTTTTTTTTTTGCATTGACAATGTTGGTTACGTGGCTATGATTCTTTGAATAGTAACACTCATATTAGAGTGGCTTTCATGGTGTTGTTTAATACCCGCTGACCTGAAAGGTTCTTAAAACGATTAAAGTGACAACGGCTTCCCTAAATGGAGGGAAACTCCTTCCCAGGTAAGAATGTCATTTCTGAAAAAAGTTCCTTAACAGCCTACTGTGCGTCCAGTTACCTGGAGATTCTCTGCAATACTAAGGATAGTAGTGTACTATCCACCTGTAGTCAGTCCTTGCCTGGCTGACACACCTGGCACAGTTTTCACAATTTGTTACTCAGTGTCGAGGTGAATGACTCGGGAAATGTGAGGGAAATCGACGTCTTGCGAATGAGACAACGTGTTTAGTTTTAATAGGTGTTGATTAAGTTAGAGGGAATGAATTTTGCTTAGAAATCTCTCTTACTCTCCTTTTTTTCTTTGATGATTATTCTCGAGAATGCAGCAGTTTTTCTAAAGCTGTTTATGTTAGTCAAGACCTGTTTGTATCGTTTATTTATGAGAAGGACGTGCCATAAATGTTGTCATTTTTACAGCAACGAGTGTAATCACCGTTAAAAATGCTCTTTATTGTCCTGTGAAAGTTTCGTACAGTTTCAGTGGTGCTGGAGTTACACAGCGTAACAAACAGTCCTTTGCGATCCCATGAACTGTTTTATAAAGAAATATATTACATTGCAAATCTGTTACATGCAGTGGGTTTGATGTGTTTTGTCATTTTTCTTAATTGTATGTATTTCATTTAAGTGCATACAGGATATATTTTTTCAGACTGATCAAAATCTTGAATTAGAATTATTATTAGTCCATCATCTTTGGTATGGAAGTTTGCGTTCATACGTATGGATAATGATTAGTTACAATTAAAATGATAAGAGGAACATTATCATATTATGAATCTGTAAAAAGACGAGGTGATAATCATAACAGATGGGATTTATATAAAATAGATAGGATTGTCGTAATTCAGAAATACTCACGATATATATCTGTGTGTGTGTATGTAAAGCAACAATATTTTTACAGTGAATTAGCTGTTTGGTTTTTATTACAAGTCTTTAACATTTGATGACACGTAAACAGAAACATCCAACAGGAATCAGGGAGGATTCAAGAATTGTCGTATATTGGTAATGAATAAGGCAGTGATTCTCACACTGAGTGCCGTGGCACTCCGGGGTGCCACAGACAGTGCCCAGGGGTGCCCCAAGATTGTCATGAATTTGGTCTTGGCTAGATCATCTGAATGAAAAAAAAAAAAAAAAAAAAAAAAAAAAAAAAAAAAAAAAAAAAAAAAAAAGTACTCATGTAACTGTTATCTGTGTGTATGCTCTAATATATTAACATATATATATATATATATATATATATATATAATATATATATATATATATATATATATGTGTGTGTGTGTGTGTGTGTGTATGTATATATATATATAATATATATATATATATATATATATATATAAAGAATATATATATATATATATATAGAAACGAAAGCTTGCAAAGTGGAGTTCGACGCTCCTGATATTGACTTAGAGGGGAGATTCAATTTAGAAAACTCTTTGAGGGGTCGGGAGGCACCGCCTCATTATTCGGGAATCGAGAGAGAGAGAGAGAGAGAGAGAGAGAGAGAGAGAGAGAGAGAGAGAGAGAGAGAGAGATTCATTAGCTATTGAGTTAGGATTGGATTATCTCCGTGAGTTAGGGGAAGAGAAGTTTGAATTGATAAGACCCAGGAAGGGTGATTAGAGGTTGAGTTTGTCTTAAATATATATATATATATATATATATATATATATATATATATATATATATATATTAGATAGATGTAACAAATATAGAAACTAATAAATGCATTAATTGTACAAGATGGAATCTTCTGAGAGAGAGAGAGAGAGAGAGAGAGAGAGAGAGAGAGAGAGAGAGAGAGTTTTCTATGTGCAATATCATCCAGATTACGTTCTATGGAGAGCAATAATAATAATAATATAATAATAATTATAATAATAATAATAATAATAATAATTATTATTATTATTATTATTATTATTATTATTATTATTATTATTATTATTATTATTATTATTATTTGTCCGAGTAGATGTGAATGAGTTCGGATGTTGCTATTGTGCAGTTTCTCTCTCTCTCTCTCTCTCTCTCTCTCTCTCTCTCTCTCTGTCTACGTGTTCGTGGTATCATTTGCCATAATAATTAAGTTATACTGCCATTACCCCATGTAGAAATAATGTGCAAATAGTTACCGACTGCAATCCGTTCGTCAGTAATACAGCATACCGATAAATGAGTTAATCGGTAGAAGCTATTTATCGTAACTTTTATAGATAAGTCGTTAGAAGCGAGGTTTTTGAAATAAGATAATTATTAGAAGTATATCTTCTGAGAAGCGAACTGTATTTGTTCTAAGACTGCGTCTTATTGAATCGAATGCCTCGCATTGTTTGAACCTCTTCGTACCGCATCCCACTGCCCTGACTTTTAAGGACCGGTATATTTGGTATTGCCTTGTATGGCGCGGGAGTCCTTGCGTACGACGCAGCAGCTGTGACTTGCTTGCAAGAGAAGTTTCCTTTTTCCGCGGCATGACGTAAGGGAGTGATTACAGTCGGTGTTTTGTCATCTCTCAGTTTTGGTCAGTCACGTTTGTTTGACTTGGTCAGAGATGTCACTTCGAACTTCTTGTTTTCATGTTCAATTTTAGTAATGAATGTTTGATCTGCTTTATTGAAAAAATAAAGAGATGGAGCTTTAGAAAGTGTGACAGTAGATTTGCAACGTCCTTCTTTATAGTTTTCTGTAAAAGAAAACCCTTAGATGGCTATTTGTCTGTCCGTCCGCACTTTTTCCGCCCGCCCTCAAATCTTAAAAACTACTGAGGCTAGAGGGGTGCAAATTGGTATGTTGATCATCCACCCTCCAATTATCAAACACACCAAATTGCAACCTTCTAGCTTCTGTAATTTTTATTGTATTTAAGGTTAAAGTTAGCCATGATCATGCTTATGGAAACACTATAGGACAGGCCGCTACGGGTAGTGGCTTAAAGTTTCATGGGCCGCGGATCATACAGTATTGTACGTTGTACAGAAAACTCGATTGCAATGAAGAAACTTCGGCTCATTTTTTACCTGTTTATTCATATTATTGGGTCACGGTTACATTATTTTATTAGTATAGATTAGAAATAAAGATTAGCATTTACTGTATAATATTGAGTTTTGTTTACGTTATATTATTAGTAGAGTTTAGAAATAAAGATTATGATTTTTGGGGTGTATTCATTGTCAAGTCTAATTGTTTTTGTACACTAATGACATACAGGAAGGTGTCATGTAGTATCTTATTATATTTTAGCAATTTACCTTTGCATTACTAAGTTAGGAATTTAACGAAAGGACGATATACGCAGATGCATTCATTGCAAAACACGTGGGGAATGCTACTGCTTACACTGTACGTTGAAAGGCTCACTGTAGACGGTGCCGAAGATTCTCTTAACAGCTTTTCTCTGTTCTGTTGTCACTAAACTACTTTACCCAATTAGGTAATGACAGTGATAATGATAATGATAATGATAATGACGTTTTAATAATAACAGACATAGTTATAATGACCAAGATAATGATAATGACAATGACGTAACTGTCTTAATAATAATCATTATATTGATACTAACAATGGTGATGATAATATTAATGACGTAGTTAATAATAATAGATCATAATAATTTCATTGATAACGACAAATATAATGATAATGATGATCTGTTTGCCTTTTAAATGGTGGATCATATAGAGTCGCAACTCTTCCGGGATGGAACTCGTATGAAACCTGATGCCTTTGGATAGTCCTTGTACCATTCTCCCTCGCCCCTCCCCCCACCCCAAACCCCTCTTCCTATCCACCCTCCTCCCCCTCCTCTCTCTTCATCCCTCCTTTTTAAACCCGCGCATCCGGCTCTGACACCCGATCAGCTGACTGGACTGGTTCCGGTGAAGGAAGCTTCGGGAATCTAGATGTCCGCCCTTCTGGCTCTTTGACTTCGGCTCCGTTTTTTTATTAAAAAAATTTTTTTTTTTTACGTTCTGTCCTCTGTTCCTTACATTTCTGTTCCTTTTTTTTCATTTCTGTTCGGTTTTTATTTCTATTAATTTTCCTTCTGTTTTTTTCATTCTGTACCTTCTTCATTTCCTTGTCATTTCTGTCCCTTCCATTTCCTCCTATTCATGTTTCTTCTCTCCGTTTTCCTTTTGTTCATTCTTATTCCATGTTACGAAATGTAGTGGGAAAGAAGCGGAGGACGAGATGATTGGGTGGTTTAGTTAATTGTAAGTCAGGGTTGAAATACTTCGTCAGTGTGGTAGATAAGTGTTACGTTTTTTAGGTGACCGGTGACGAAGTGGCAGGTAAATATAATCATTAACAAAGAACAGTTACTCAGAAGACACAATATTCATAATTATTTTTAGTTGACGGGGCCAAAAGATCCAAATTAAATAGTCTGTTCGCCTAAATTCAAATTGTTAGACTCAATTATATAATAATCAACAGTCAAAAATAGTGGACAGACATAATTGTCATGTTGACTTTTATTCAGTAGACATATAACAGTCATATTTGGTTTTAGTCAATATTCAATAGCCATACTTATTTTTAGGCCACAGATATAAGACGTATTTATTTCTAGATGACTGGCCATTGATTGTATTGTAAATACAATAGTAAAACGCTCCACATTAAATGGTCTATAAATATGTTGACATGAAGTCAAAATTACTCGTGAAATACGATAGTAAAAAAATATGAGTATGAGATAACAGGCAATTGAAGTTTCGATAACTGTAGGAGATATTATCGGTGTCTGCTCTCGTCGTACGGAAGGACTTCTTTCCTTCCATAAATAGGACACTTGAAGGGTTGACAAGGGCCTTTTCTCTCTCTCTCTCTCTCTCTCTCTCTTTCTTTTTTTTTCCATTCGCCATCGATAATACAGAGACCACTCATAAGGGCTCCTATTACCATTCCTGTATATTATTGGTATAACAGTGTGTGTTTGTGTTTGTGTGAGTTTTTATGTTTGTGTTTGTTTAACTTATTGGGGCTCGTATAGTCTGCTGTTTCAGTTGTCTCATAAAATGTAAGGGCTCGGAGTATTTGTTTATGATGGTGGTAGGAGAGTAGTCAGTTTTTTCTCTTGTTTGGTAGGCGAAGATCTTCTCTCTCTCTCTCTCTCTCTCTCTATTCTTAACTTAATTTGCTGTGTACCTTGCATGTGATTGTTGACCTAACTTTAAATTATCGATGGAAACTTCACCTTTATAACTTTAACATTCAGTAAATTTTATATTGTATTTATTGAGATCTCAAGAAAATGTATTTGGGTCATATATTATCTAAGATATTCTATATTTTGCCGTGAATTATGAGTCTGGGATCCGGAACAGGGGAGCTTCGCTATAAATAGAGCAAGCCAAGATTGTGTTAACGTTCGTAATCATTATGCAGGTATTTCTTTCGCTGACGGTTCTCGGAAGACAGAGATGGTAAGAGTGAACAATACAGTATTCGACAAATGGAAGGAGAGGGAAGAAGGTTAAGGAAATTTAGAAAAAACAGAAAATAACAGAAGGAAAAGCAAATGTCTTTTCAAATTTTAATGATCCCTCCATCATCCAGATTCTTGTTGAACGGTCCATAATAAAAGAAATAAAAAAAATAAGTAATAGTGTGGGACTTGCCCACCGGGGACACTATATTGACTTGCTTTTCTAAAAAAGAAAGGTTATAAGAGTCAGGAAACCCAGAAACAGGAGGACGTTTTTAAAGTTTAGCTGTAGGAGGGCAGAACGGTCACTGAAACGTGTTAGCAAAGGATTTCATGTGTCCCTCTTAACCTCAACAGAGCACCAACTGAAATAATACCTGAAGAAAAAATACACACATATATATGTGTATATATATATATATATATATATGTAATAATATATATATATATATATATATATATATATATATATAGAGAGAGAGAGAGAGAGAGAGAGAGAGAGAGAGAGAGAGAGAGAGCACACCTCAAATATAATAGCTATAATCTGAACATAGGCGAATAAGTCCAACATGAATCTGTAATAGCCAAAGTGATTAAAAATTATAAGGCGTCTAAAATATAACCCTAACCTTCGAAACGTGACGCTGATAATCAAATCGGCATCCAGATTGATTAAATAGACGCCAGAGATTACTTTACGCTTTTGTCAAAAGTAATAGACGAATTAATGGACCAGGGATTCCATTTCAGATAGCTTCACAGGGCGAGACTTCATGGATGAGGACAGAGCAGCAGTTCGAGATTGAGTGCGACAAGCAGAGGAGGAATGGGAGGGGAATGAAAATGGAATATAGATTATTAAATGATCAGCATGGATAGGAAAAGAGACAGACTGGTGATGTTCATAAAAAGAGAGGAAGAAAAGCGTAGGTGAAAGAACAATATCCTGAGGAACGCCGCCAGAGGTGGGATAAGGGGCAGGTGTTGCGTTGTCAACAAGAACAAAAATGAATGAGATAAAACGCTGTAAATGATTTCTTGACTTTAAGTCGTGATCCCATAAGAAGGAAGTTTGGCTAACAGGGCCTTATGCCAGCCTCTGTCCAGACTCCTTGGAAAAGTTAAATGGTTGCTCGAAGTCCCGAAAGGATTAAGCATGAGAGAGATAGTAAAGGTCACCAGCATAAAGTATACATACATACACACTCACACACACACACACACACACATATATATATACTAATAAACGAATACCACAGGCAAATAATAGGCAGAAATCCATGCGCTTTTGTCTTTACTAAGACATTTGTTCCTTGGTATTCGCTTATTTAATGAAGGCATGTGCATCTACTGAGATTTTTTAAGCATATATATATATATGTATATATATATATATATATATATATATATATATATATATATATATATATATATATATATCAATAAAGGGAAGAGGACACACACAGATGTATAGGCTGTCTTTATTGCGACGTTTCGTATTATCCAATTAATTACATCATCAGGCTGTTAAAATGAAAGATAAATGAACAGAAAATAAACAAAAATTGAGAAAAATTGAAAGCAGCAGTGAACAGAGTTACAGAACAAGAGGTTAAGGATCGACCTAGAGGAGTGACAGCGTTAAACTAAACTTAAACATAAAAAACATAAACAACACAAGTCAAGACAAATACAGAGGGGAGGAGGACGTATGTGTGTTCAACGACGGAACAAGTTGTTTAATAAAGAGAGATTCCAGAATAACAAGGTCTTGCGGGTTGGTGGTATGGCCTAACGTCGCAATAAAGACAGCATATATCTGTGTGTGTCCTCTTCCCTTTATTGATAATCATATATATATAGATATATATAAAAGATATATATATATATATATATGTATAGTATATATATATATATATATATAAAGATATATATATATATATATATATATATATATATATGTATATATATATGTATATATATATATATATATATATCTATATATATATATATATATATATATATATATATGTGTGTGTGTGTGTGTGTGTGTATATGTATATATATATATATATATATATATATATATATATATATATATAGTATATACTCTACACACACACACCAACAACACACACACACACACACACATATATATATATATATATATATATATATATATATATATATATATATATATATATGAATGTGTGTGTGAAATGTGAAAAGACACTATCGTGCTTCTCAAATATCTATGGTAGGATCCGCAGCAATAATCTTGATTGTAAATACGAAATGTATTTGTAAAAAATATTTGCGAAGCTTAAAAGCTTTCGTTGCGCCTACCGTGGATATGATCAAATCCACGGAAGGATGGAGACGAAAGCTTTTAAGCTCTATATATAAATTTTTACAAATATATTTCGTATTTAATAAAGATTATTACTGTGGATCTCTCTCTCTCTCTCTCTCTCTCTCTCTTCACACACACACACACACACACACACAACCACGCTTTTCAATCCAATGCCAGGCACAAGGAAGCTGCAAACTCAGTCAGACAAATATTTTTCCCGAAGAATCCCGCAAAAGCTTTCCTATCCCGAATCACAATGGATGCGAAGAGCGAAGCGCTATGCTGCAGCGCTTCTTGTTTTCCATGACAGGCCTCTCCCTGAGAAAATAGTCAGCTGTCGAATAGCGATGGACTCCAATGTGTCTTCATTGGTACAGGTCGAGTAAGAAGAAACTGAGAGGTGATTATATTGGGTAGAAATGACTGTGGCTGAAATCTTTGCTTGATATTATCGGTCGAATTATATTGTCGTATTTATTGGTCGAATTTTTTGGTAGAACTTGTTAGTCGAAATTTTTTTCTTTTGGGGGGGGTGTCGAATTTATTTGTCGATTTTTTGGTGGGGTCCAATTTATTGCTCGAATATTTGTCTAATTTATTGTCTGTTGGTGCAGATTCTCTTAAGTAAACCTTGCTGATTTTAGGGATAATGTCCGTTTTTCTGAATGGGATATATCATACATGGCAGAAACTGTCTTCGGACAATTAATCTCTCTCTCTCTCTCTCTCTCTCTCTCTCTCTCTCTCTCTCTCTCTCTCTCTCTCAAAACTGTTGTCGTTAGAATTTTTGCGTCCAAGGAAATGCTACTTGGCAAGTTGGATGTTCCAGAGTTCCAGAACAGCCTGGAACTACGTGACTTCCATGGTGGTGTTGTAACCTTGGTACACTTTTCTGCGCTGTACTTCATTCATGGAACAAAAAAAAAATTCTTTTGTATAGTAAAAAATACAAGAATATATTTCTTGTAGAAAAGTGAAAATATATTAATCTTGGATAAAAAAAAAAAAAGTAATTTCTTGTGTACAGTTGAGGGGGAAAATGAACTTTTGTTTCTTGTTATAAAGGGAAAATATACTAAATGTATTATTACCAATTGAAAGACACATGACCAGTCTGTCATTCAAAGCCACAAGAGCTTAAAACGAGCAGCGTTTGTTTTTTGGGGAAACTTTCCTACTCAAAGAGAATTCTTAATGCAGACGAACACAGAGAGAGAATATATTATAACAGAGAAGTAGATAATAATTTTGAATATTTCATTTTAAATAGGATACAAAGAAGTAGATAATGAATTACATGTGTCGTTTTAAATATGATACAGAGAAGTAGATAATCAATCAAATATTGTATTTTAACTATGATACAGAGAAGTAGATAGCAAATATATTTTGATCAATAAAAGCCAAAAGCAGGAGTTAAGAAACCGAATACATCACTACTGACGTCTTCCGAATTCTGGCGTATCGTTTTATGTTCAACAATTCCCTCATATTTAGCTATTTACCGCACTTTCCTATAGCCTGTCTCTCTCAACAGGCCGATTTTACCCTTTGGGGCAATTTTGCATTTATAGATTATTGACTTTGTCCATAAAGGTTTTCAGCTGGAGGTTTGAGGAATTAAGAAAGAATATCAATATAATTCAGACTGTGGAACTTTCTCCCTGATTCCGTGTTTTCCCAGTCATTGAGTCTTGCTTGTGCTTTGGGTTGTTATTCGATGCTTGTGAAGAAACATTTTTTCAACACTGCCACGGCTGATTTATTATAAAATGTTTAGTTATTTTCAATTTGGGCGTTCTGTACTCCTCATTTACCCCTTCCACTATCATAATCATTTAGTCTCTCTCTCTCTCTCTCTCTCTCTCTCTCTCTCTCTCTCTCTCTCTCCGTCGTGGGATTCTTCCTCCAGATAGGTATGGCAGGTGGTCACAAAATAGGTTTTAGACGGTGGGTATTAGGGAGGGCGAGAGAAGGGTATACGTATAACTCCTGTTACGGTAGAAAGGTGTCACGTATCTTCGGGCACTTTCCAGTGGCGTGGCCTATCCGGTATCCTCTTGCTAGATATGGATACTCTTTGGTGCCCACACCGTCACGAACACACACACAAACACACGCACACAGGGGCGCGCGCGGCCTCTGTTTTGTACGTAAATCTCCTCCTGTTATTGAAATGTGAGATGGTTCTTTTCGTCACGCATGCTTTGGGCGTTGTAATCCTCTTGTAGTATTTTTTTTAACTGTAATTATAACCCTCCATAGGGAAGTTACCGTAAAAATAACAGCAATGTGTCCTGTAGTTTGTTTATTTTGAAAACAAACAAACATCGTTACCTGCAAAACAAATGTACTTTGAGATAATGATGACTATAATCTTAGTATGCTTCATTCTTACCAAGGTATTAAGAGTTCCTCTTTGTACTGGGGCATTCCTAACGCCTTATCCCTTCTGCTACCCTATGCCCGAAAAAGGGTATGCTGTATTTTAAAACCCATGGCATCCCTGACCTGATTTTTTTGTGTGCCCTCAGAATCCTGTGGTCACGACAGATTCAAGAAATGAATCTGTCACTGCTGAAAGGAGAAAGTGCCTATAGATCGCCATTCGTCTGTCATGTCGCTGAGTCACAAAAGGACCCCTAAACTTGTGCCTCCCTTTTTCTGGACTGTGGGTTCCTTCTCGTCTATGGAAGTGTATGGAACATTTATATTTTAGGACTTAAGTGGACTCCTAGACTGGACGAAAAATGTTATTGAGATTAAAGTGACATGTCGAGAGAAGAGTCTTGTGTGTGTGTGTGTTTGTGTGTATATATTGTATACTTATTGTATACTTATATATTTATATGTATATAATGTATATATATGTATATATTTACATACATACATACATACATACATACATACATACATACACATACATACTACATACATATCATTTACAATTCCCTTTGGGTACAAGTTATTCCTAAAGTATACGTAGAGAACTGGATATTAAACGATATTTGTTACTTAAATCTATATGTATGTCTGTATGTGTGTATATATATAAATATATATATATATAATATATATATATATATATATACACACATACATATATACATACTTACATATATTAAGCTACAAATATCGGATAATATTCGGTTCACCAAACCTTTAGAATAACTTAAACCCATAAGGAATTACAATTGATAAGTGCTTCGTCCCTGACAGGATTCGAACGAAGCTGTTAACACTGTAAGTTATTCCCAAGTTATAGTGAGTTGGATATTAATCAGTGTTTGTAGCCTATCGTTCGCGGAGTGATCCAGATGTTATGAACAGTGAAAATATATTTGCTGTTTCGTATTTCTGTCATGAGACTGAATCGCTTTTGAGACTGAATTCTGTGAAACAAGTGTTTGACCTCCAGTTATGGAAGAATATGGGGTTAGTAGGCTATCTTTCTTTTTATTCGCTACTGTATTTTTACCATGTAAACTCCTCAGATGGCTTCAACCGTATCGGGAATGAAATTCATCTCAATTTTCAATTTGTAAGAGAGCGGCAATCAAATAGTAATACAATGCAATGCAGTTAAATGATACAGAATTATATAATGGAAGTATTGTACTGCGACGTCACACATGTGGATGTTATGATTATGTTACTCAAGAATCTCAGTCTGGGAAATCTTTGTAATTAGATGATGATACAGAAATCAGAGAATATTAACCCCACGTCCAGAAACAAGCAATATACGCCCTGTTAATTATATGTATTTGTATGTTAGTTTTTAGAACAGATAGAAAATAGTCAGAAACATACAGTAATTTGGTTGGTTGGTTTAGACAGGCCAGCTTATGCCAGCATATGTTTTTGCTGACCTCAGAACTGTGGACATAACATAGAGACGATGTATGCAGACAGAAGCTATACAAAGATCTCGATAGATTGGAACGTATACTGGGAAAATGGCAAGAATAAAAAGTGTTATATTTCTGTATTTTTTTTCACATCAGTGCTTTTCCTTCTAGATGAATAATCCTGGTAGTTTTTTGTATGTATGTGTACCATAAATCCAGAACCCACTTAGTGCATAAATCATAAACAAATTGTATTGAAGTATTTTTTTAACATCGGCACTTCTCATCAGAGATAAATAACCCTGTATTTATTTTACGACGTAAATACATCCTAATGACATAATTTTGTTAAAATAATATTTCGTACAGTGGAACATTTCCCATAAATTCGTGTCTGACCATTTCCACACAAATTTTGAAATTTTCCTTCGGCGAAAAGTAGTACATTAAAAAAAAAAAAAAAAATCTTTTCGAGTGTCAGTGCCAGGGTATTATTCTGTGATGCAAATTAATTCACGTCCCGTCTCCCTTACGTCATTATCTCATTCGGTGTGGTGGTAAACACCTTATCCTAATCAACTTCTGCAATGCCTGTATACCCTGTGTTTACTCGTTTTGGGTATGAGGAAGGTCTTCCTAATTGGCGGCAGGTATACGCTAGGGGTTATCCGCGTCTGAACTTAGTGGTTATCCTAGTGTAGATATCCCGTAATAAATATGTAATGGATGACTGCTAATGACTGGAAGTGGTGAATTTATATATATATTATATATATATATATATATATATATATATATATATATATATATATATATATATATATATTCGACAAGGGGAGCTGGAACAGCAAGGAACATGTGGTGCAGTCGGAACTTGAGAAGTTGTAGCGAAGATGCAGTGCATTGTTACCTCAATACAATTCTTGTATTTGAATCATTTACTAACAGTTTTTATTTTATATTTGTTTATTAATCTGTTAATGTTTTCTTTCTTTTTAAAAGTGATCTCTTCTTGCTGTGTTTCCCATTAACTTCAGTTACTTCTTTGTAATGAACACCATATTCTTCGGAAGCGTGAATTTCAAGTCAGTGGCCCCTTCGGTGGGCGTTCCTTACGAATACGTTCATCTTCTGAATCATAATGATGTATTAAAGGACTTACTGACTGGAGATCACGGAGTAGATTACTGCCTGCAAGATCTTAATCAGAACAGTACAATATGACAATTGTTGTGTGATTTGTACTAAAAAAATGACCTCTCCGAAGAATTGAGGAAGTGTCAGATGAGTTTTATGTAGAACTGCAGCGTCATAGATGAAATGCCAGAAAGGGATATTAGAATAATCTTAAGGATATATGAATATAAAAGTTGATAGGGCAAGGAATGTCTGGGATAGACTGCAAACCTAGGTAGGATGCAAGTTTTGCGCTGCAAATAATCTTGTGATTGGAGGTTTGTCATTGGCGGATTATTACTCCTGATTACTTTTATGGGGTTGAAATCAGGAAGACGGGCAAAACTGTCAGTTCTGGTTTGACAGAAGTAATGAGAGAAATGACAGAGTACCAAAGGTTTCTCTCCTGTGAGCGAATATTCTTTCTCTCTCCATATTTTTACCTCCCACCCTTTCACTCATCGTTACAGTTTAATGAGGATTGAAAGGACTAATGGTATATTATTACTGGCATAACCTCTTCCCCCTCCCTCCCTCCCTCCGGAGTGAAAGCACCATTCAACATTCATCGCCTCAGAAGTGGACGATTAGAGTTGAGAGGGAGGCCTCGTTGTTGTCGTCAACCGCCGTTCGTCCTTTGAGAATAATTCATGATTCTCTCTCTCTCTCTCTCTCTCTCTCTCTCTCTCTCTCTCTCATATTGCTTTTATTTGCTATGTTATGTATTCTATCTTGTTTTACTTTCTAAGTTTATTGGGTCTCTCTCTCATATTGCTTTTGTTTGCTGTATTACGTATCTATCTTATTTCACCTTCTGTACTATATTGGCTCTCTCTCTCTCTCTCTCTCTCTCTCTCTCTCTCTCTCTCTCTCATTGCTTTTACTTTTATATCATGTATTCTCTCTCTCTCTCTCTCTCTCTCTCTCTCTCTCTCTCTCTCTTGGTCTTGTATGTATGGTGTTTTGCAACGTCATGGTAATAAAAAAAAACGCAGATGAAAGTCGAAAAAGAATGACAGCTGAGGGTGCGTCCACACCACTTAATACATGTCGTAAATACAAGTCGTCAACTTATCGTATACATATTCGAAACATGTTGCAAACAAGTCAACGAAACTCCTCCCCCCATTTTTCCCAAAAGTGGAGAGCGAATCTTTGGCCAGTGCTGGGTGGTCGTTTGAAACACTGATTAGGACCTACAAAAAGTAGATGACTTGTATTCAACCTGTTTGTGACACGTTTTAATGTAGCGTGGACGTATGTACCCTATGTCTCAATCAAGATTTATGTTCTTCGCCTAAAATGTCGTGATTCTTTCATCTGTTATCTTTGTTCCTTTGCTGTTTTAATCATTTATTCCATTTCTTTTTTCTCCCCTTCAGCTCTTTGAAGGGAGATGTTATGCATGGTTGCACTGTGGGGTCGGGGTTAGTCTTCATCTATAATAAACTGGAGGCTTAAGTTGTTTGTGCTGTTCCCGGTTAAAAATGCAGTCTCCGGCAACTTGGATATTCAGTGTTACTGTCATACAGCTTGTCTGCGAAGGTACATGATTTCTACCTTGCTGCATACTGTCTGAGATAGACATGTATGCAGTATCTCATTTGTAGGTTGACCAATATATTTTGCGAATTTATTTTGACTTTTTTTTTTAGTTATTGAAGTTTATTTGGTACGTTTCTCAGCACAAAGAATTAAACAGAAAAATATTTCACATCAATTTGCATGTCTTTGCTATATTAGCTTCTAGTAGTTTTTTACCTGTCCGTGTTCAACCGTAGACTGGATTTTAGTGAATGAGGTCAGTTGAAAAAAGCTGACCCGTTGTCATGGACATATATACTTTTATTTTAATTTAAGGATTCCATTTCATTAGTTTTCAAACAGTGCTTCAGGAGGAATAGTTTTTTAAGTAACCTTTTTTTTTTTTAATAAAAAATAACAAAGAATCCAAATACAAAAGGAAAACCACTATTGAGTAATAAATAATGATTATACGTAGGAAGGCTGCACCAACAGCAGCAACAAAAGCAGCATTGCTTCAAAGAACTATCAGTGACCCAGCATTGTACGAAAACACCGAGCAGCCTTCCTTCATCGTCTCCTGTTTTCTCAGTCCATAATTAATATGCATTGATTCAATACAAGCTAATTACCATTTGACGTCATTTCATGTCACGACTGTCGTCATCATCAAGGCAATTACACAGCGACAATAGTGATTCTCGACCAATTACTCTCTGCAAGTCCGACCCAGATTTCTCTCGGTTCCATTGGCAGGCGATCGGTGGTACACTGGGCCAAGTGTTCGTGTCTCTGACATTTCGGGTCAGTTGCCATACTGTTGGGGGATATATTTAGAGAATTGTCATTGTCTATTTATGCTTGCTTGTAGATACGTTTGCACTTATTCTTGCTCTTGTGTGTGTATATATATATATATATATTTAGATATATATATATATATATGATATATATATATAATATATATATATATATATAACACCTTAAAATCCACGGTAGAAAGCGGGGTGAAATTGGGGATTTGGAACAAGTACTTTCGTAATTTATCGTAGTTTTATTAAAGATATTCTGAAGCACGTGTGCTTTGCTATATATATATATATATATATATATATATATATATATATATATATATATATATATATATATATATATATATATATAATGTATGTGTATACATGCACAGATACAGTATTGACGAGAAACTTTAGAAAACAAAAATTATTTACTGTCTGTTGATAGAGATCTGCTCAGAGTTCTGTACCTTCGTGGATTGGTTTTTCTTTCATTATTTTCATTATCTTTCATTTCTAATGGTCTTTTAAGAGCTTGGCTATTTTGGAAGTTAATGCGGTGGTTCTCATCTTCTTCATGTTTTTATTGCTGTTGTGTTTTCAATTTTGTTTCATTATTTAATCACAATCCTTTGTTAACGTTTGTTTTTATTTCACGCTATATGCACCTTTCATTTGAAATTATGAGGAAATTGCTTTTGCTCTTTCTACTTGTAAATGAGTTTGACGGGGAAGTGTGGAAGCATTTATTTATTGTTTATCAAGTTGATTGGCACCTGTCATATAACTGCAGCTTTCCTTTTGGTAGAAGTGATGGCATTCATTATTCACTTTGCTTTGGCGGTGAATAACCTATACGACCCAACCATATCAAACATAAACGTAGGGTAGTGGTCCCTGATGGAGGTTACTCTTCATTAGTTGGGCGACGACAGATATTATGTGAAGTAAATAAAACAATGAAACAGTTATTGATTTATATGTGTTCAAATATATGTACCCATACATAACTGTGGATTTGTTGCACCGTTTCAAGTCTCATGCTACTATGGATATTTTTTAATTCTTGTTTATATACTAGTCCTGAGTTTGGGGTCATGTAGTTTACATAATAATAACAATATATTTATTGCAGGTCAGGGCCATATGCAAACACAGAATGCAAATACAATAGAGACCGTATGAAATAAAGTCTGCCATTTGCTCTAAGCCAGTGCAGTAGAGCATGGAAGTGAGGTTATCGAGTCAATACAGGTTTTCGCTTTTTTGTCAAACCTGGGGGTCGTTTTATTCTTTTGTTTTGGTTGTGTATGTGATTCTGGTTTAAAGTTGCATTGTTCGAATAGACGGTTTGGGTTGCGGTTATCAAGACTTTTAAATTCCACTTTCATTAATTCTTAAAGAATTAAATGCTTCCGAAGTATTGGTAATTATAGTATTCACTGTTCATAAATGTAATGTAACTATAACTTTTTCTTTAATTGGTGTGAGGCCAGCATCCAAAGAATATGACAACTCTGTAGAATCTTGTTTAGGAACGAAGTCTTTCTAAATAACCATACAAATGCTGTTGGTTCTATGGCCAGCCAATTTATGCGCAGCCTTTTGATAACAGTTTAACGTATGCCTACCAAGACAGATTAGACACCAATTAACAATGTACCTTTACCTTATGAGTGTCTAGAGCATGAGATTTGTACCTTCCTCCCGAGAAGACTTGCTATAAACTGCATCAATATCACAATAAAATTGATCGAAAACATGTCTGAAACTTATTGCACAAAATCACAAACATGTTAGACACAAGTTAACAGCTTATTGACAGTCCTAACCAGAGCTTCTTAGGATTATGCAGAATTAGCCAAAGATTGGTACTCCACTTCGATCTCTGACTTGTTTTTATCCTGTTTTTCGATAAGTTAACGCCCTATGTTCATGATATGTTTAACTGTTGCGTTGACGCACCATATATCCAGAACTGGCCGAAGATTCGTTCGCCACTGACGGTCATTGAGCTATATATTCAACATATTTGTGATATGTATGCGATAAGCCAACGATTTGTGTTTATGTCCCGCTTTCCTGTAGGTAGAAGGACCCTAACACATCATGCGGTCACTTTCTTGAAGGAGAAATTACTTAAAGGGAAAGTAATGTTCTTCTGAAGTTGAAATGAACATTCTGTTCAGAAAGATTACTTTTTTAAGTCGAATAACCTAAAACGTAATGGACGGTTGATGCTGGTGGTGGTGGGGTGGCGGGGGGGGATTAACGTTGAACCAAACTGCCAAAATGTCATGCCTTGATATCAGATAATTGAAGCATCAACGGCCTGTCGATCTGGCGGGAACTTTTCGCGCAAAACGAGATGCCGGAGTGACCAGGGTTTTGTTGACTTCCTGTTTCTGTGTTTTTCTATTTGTTCCCTCGTCTACACATTTCCGCCTCCTTAATTCCCTGTTCGTGACTTGAATCTCTCTCTCTCTCTCTCTCTCTCCCTCTCCTCTCTCTCTCTCTCTCTCTCTCTCTCTCTCTCTCTCTCTGTGATTTTAACCTAAGTCATTGACATCAGTACCTTATTGATCTGGTGTTTTGAAGTTTAGTGATGTATCATAATAAAGTAAGAAATAAACAGAGTTATTAAAATATGAATATCAGAAGACGAATATTGCAGTGAGAATATCTAAAAGAAAATGGTACCACTTACCGACGCCCTTAAAAAACAAAAGGCTATAAAAATCTATCGAACGAAGAGAAAATGATGAAACAATAAGAGAACAGAAATCTATCCAACAAAATGAAAAGGAAGAGAAATAAGAGATAAACATAACTAATGAAGAGAAAATTAAAAGAAATAAGAGATACATATATCCAACGAAGATAAAATGAAGAGAGATAAGAGATAAATATATCTAACGAAGAGAAAATGAAGAGATCAGAGATAATTATATCCAAAGAAGAGAAATTGAAGAGAGATGAGATAAGCATATGTAACGAAGAGAAATAAGAGATAAATATATCTAAATAAGAGAAAATGAGGAGAAATAAGATATAAAAATATCCACCGAAGAGGACAAAGTAAAAGATAAATCAAAAAGTCTTAATCCAACCGAAGAGAAACAAGAAAAGATAATCAGTCTATCCAACGAAGAGAAATAAGAGATAATCAGTCTATCCAACGAAGAGAAATAGATAATCAGTCTATCCAACGAAGAGAAAATAGGAGATAATCTGTCTATCGAACAAAGAGAAGAGATTATTTGTCTATCCAGCAAAAAGAAAATAAGAGATAATCGTATTATCTTCCCCTCTTCCCCAATTCCAACCCCCCACCCCTGAAACTTTCCCGCCCCTACTCGCCCCTGGGCCCTTGGCCAGGGATAAATCGTCTCTTTTGGAGAGATTTAGAACTTCCTTTTTGAGAGAGAGAGAGAGAGGATTAGAAGCTTCTTGAGAGAGAGAGAGAGAGAGAGAGAGAGAGAGAGTCGCGGGTGGTCGCTTTAAGTAAACTTAAAAATCGTATTTTCATCGGTGACCGAGAAGAAGAATTGATTTAACATCCAAGTCTCTCTCTCTCTCTCTCTCTCTCTCTCTCTCTCTCTCTCTCTCTCTTTTTATTATTATTATATTATTCTCCAAAAGATAGACTCTCATGGAACAAGCCTTCAAGGGCCAATGACAATTGAAATTCAAGCCTCCAAAGAATAAGGTGCAAAATTGAAAGAAATAACAGACGGTAATAAAAAAATAAAGAAAGAAGAGAAACAGATAAGCACAAGGAGGCTGATTTTAGGGCAGAAATGCACTGCATCTTCGCCTGAAGTGGTGAGGTTTGAATTGCGCAACATTTTCAGGGAGACCGTTCCAGGGATGACCGTCAAATCATAAACAAAAAACTATAAATTTAATAAAGGTGATGGATGACCTCCAAGAAATATTAGTTCTAGATAACGACCCCCGAGAGTCCTTGGGCGTCATTATCTAGGACAGATCCGAAACTTCTTTCGTGATCTAATGACCGCAAGGTGAATTTTCCGTGATGCAAAAAAAGAAGAAAATAGAAACTTTCCTCCTGAAAGTGAAAAATGAAAACGCTTAGAATGTCCAACATTAATGTCAAGAAAAACTGGATAAACTATTCGTACGTTATTTAATGGCAGTAAGGTTAATTTTCCCATACGCCAAAAAAAAAAAAAAAAAAAAAAAAAAAAAGAATCCCCAAGTCACCCCCCCCCAAAAAAAAAAAAAAATACACATTTCAAAAGTCTGATAGTATTGTTAAGAAAAAAAATTGACAGAAACTTCTTACGTCATATAATGATAGTGAGGTGAATTATCAGAGGAAAAAAAGGGAGTGAATTCCCGCCCCCCCCAACACACCTGTAATTAACGCCCAAGCACACCGTTCCTTTCGAGAACGCTCTCGCAACAATGTTTAGACGTGAGACGGACGGGGATGGTACCTGGTGTCAGCATGAATAATTCAGGGAGTCCGAGCTCTGTTAAATGCAAATAAGAGAAGACACATCGGTTGAATCAGGCCATCGTCGTGTCGCCAACCGGGAACACTAATGCTGACCGATTCCGGAACCTTGTTAAACATTGTCAGACATTCCGACGAGTTTCTTTCGGGAATGTTAGTGTTTGTGTGTGAGAGAGAGAGAGAGAGAGAGAGAGAGAGAGAGACGAGAGAGAGAGAGAGTGATGGGGGGGGGGGGGGGGGGGGGGGGGGGGTGGGGGGGAGGGGGGGGGGGGAGAGAGTGTGTTTGTGGGAATGTCTTCTGGTCAGCATCAAACTGTGACGATAAAGTGAGTGACTTTAGTTTCTCATTGGTATAAAATAGCTTCCAGTATTCCAGGCAGAAAATCGACGACGAGATGGAGGGAATATTTCATGAGGATTACCTCGCCGAGGGACAACCGCTTTTTAGTTATGATAGGATGGTACTGAGGTAGGAATATTTTCTGAGGATTACCTCTTCGAGGTCCTTTGATATTTTAACTCTGATAAGATGGTATTGACGTAGTATTTACGAGGGAATTTTTTCTGTTTACCTCGTCGAGGCCATCCAGTTTTTAATTATGAGAGAATGTTGTTGATGGAATACCAATCTCTTATGTATGGTAATTTTTCTTTATGCCCACTCCGGCTACCTACAACTGTTGACTAACAATCAGGTACATAATTAACACTTGGCATACCACCTCGGAGGCCGCGAGTTCGATTCTCGGGCATTCCATTGCAGGGTGAGAGATTGAGTATTTCTGGTGACAGAAGTTCACTCTCGACGTGCTTCGGAAGTCACATCAAGCCGTTGGTTCCGTTGCTGAATAACCACTAGTTCCATGCAACGTAAAAACACCTTAGGTCAATAGACATGCTGGATTGGTAAGAAAACCCTCCCATACCGTTCCTTTCTTTTGGGGGAGAGAGAGAGAGAGAGAGAGAGAGAGAGAGAGAGAGAGAGAGAGAGAGAGAGGGATTGACATTGTACGTATTATATTTGGTTATGTTCGTCTGGTCTTAGGCTTCTTGATAATTATTTTTATTCCTTTTTTTCGACCTCGAACCGTCTCCTCCCATTGAGAGGGGGGGGGTGGGGGGGGGGGGGCGGGTTTGGGGGGGGATTGCCTTTACAGACAAAATACGAAATGATAATAACCAGCATATTTATCATGTAACCTGTGAGTCAAGGATAGAGTTCTTGTTCATTAGCTTCATCATATACGTATTCAGGAAATGCATTATTATTATTATTATTATTATTATTATTATTATTATTATTATTATTATTATTATTATTATTAAAGTATGCAATTCACAGTAATTTTGTTGTCAAGATCTAGTAATGCATATAGACTTCACTCATCATTTCATTCCTCAGTTATTATTATTATTATTATTATTATTATTATTATTATTATTATTATTATTATTTTAAAAGGTTATTGCTTTTGTGAAGTAAGTAATAACAAAAGAGTTTTCATCTGAAGAAGACGAGTTAATTTGGAGAAGACAAAGTATACCATTGCATTGTCCTGTGAAATTAATTGGCGTAATTAATCTTGGGCGTGCCTCTCTCTCTCTCTCTCTCTCTCTCTCTCTCTCTCTCTCTCTCTGTGCGACAACGATAATGCTATGTTTGCCTCGTTCAAGCTATCCAGTCAGGTTTTCTTTCTAGAAAGTGAATTTTATTGGTAAGCGCTCTCATTTTCAATATATTTAGTTAAAATAAGAAAATAGCGATTGGCAGGGATAGGTGGAGGATGAAATGCGTAGGAGTTCTTAATATCTTACTTAAAAAAAATTGGTTATTTACTTTTTAATGAACACCATATACTTTGGAATCTTGAGATTCTAGCCAGTAGCCCCTGTGGGTGGTATGTTTCATATGGATATCTTTCATCATCTCATAATTAGAAATGATAATTAGCTAAATGAACGGTTTCTGAAATGAATATAGGATATTGACTTACGTAAGAGTTCTTTGTAAATTAAAATAATAATCCATTTTTATTTGTTTGTTTATTTTTTTTTACTTTAATATTTTTTTGCGTGGGATATTTTGCTTCAAGGAACAAACTAATTGAATGAAAGCTTTTGTTCCGAAAATCCAAGTGAAATTCGGAGTTTCAGATGTTATTTGAAATAAATGTGTGGATGGTAAATCACAAGTAGGCACGAAAACTCTGCATTTGGAATAAAATCAGGTGTATTTATGTGGTAAAACAATTGCCATGTTTTACTTTTCGTTCAGCCAACTGCCACAGAGGATTATAGTGTCACAGAATGACTGAGAGATGACTGCATGATATTGACATAATGGTCTACATTGCATTGTAGACCCCCCCCCCCCCCCCTCCTCATTCTTCTCTCTCTCTCTCTCTCTCTCTCTCTCTATTTGTCTCTTTTCAACATAGTGCAAAATTTCTCTCTCTCTCTCTCTCTCTCTCTCCTTCCTTCTCGCCTCGCTCTACTTTCGTCGGCCTTCTTTCAACTATTTATTTGTAAACCATTTCTCTCTCTCTCTCTCTCTCGTATTTGTCTCTTTTCAATCATAGTGCAGAATTTTTTTTCTCTCTCTTGTTTGTCTTCTTTCAACCATAGTGCAGAATTTCTCTCTCTCTCTCTCTCTCTCTCTCTCTCTCTCTCTCTCTCTCTCTCTCTCTCTCTCTCGTTTGTCTTCTTTCAACTATAGTGTAAAATCTCTCTCTCTCTCTCTCTCTCTCTCCTCTCTTCTTCTGCTCTCTCTCTCTCTCTCTCGTCTCTCAAATAGTTTCTCTCTCTCTCTCTCTCCCTCTCCTCTCTCTTTTGTTTGTCCTTCTTTTCAACTAGTGTAAAATCTCTCTCTCTCTCTCTCTCTCTCTCATTCGTTTCCTCTTCGATCTCTCTCTCTCAAATCTCTCTTTCTCTCTCTAGTTTGTCTTCTCACTTTATAGTTTGCAAAAAAAAAGAATCTCTCTCTCTATGGTCTTTTTCCAACATGTGAAAGAATCTCTCTCTCTCTCTCTCTCCTCTGTAGTGTGTCTTCTTTCAACTATGTGTAAAAATCTCTCTCTCTCTCTCTCACTCTCTCTCTCTCTCTCTCGTTTGTCCTTCTTTCACTATATTGTAAACATTTACCTCTCTCTCATCTCTCTCTCTCTCTCTCTATTTGTCCTCTTTTTTCAATCATAGTGGCAGAATTTTTTTTTCTCTCTTTGTTTTGTCTTCTTTCAACCCATAGTGCAGAAATTTCTCTCCTCTCTAACTCTCTCTGCTTCCTCTCTCTCTCTCTCTCTCTCTCTCTCTCTCGTTTTTGTCTTCTTTCAACTATGTAAAAATAAAATCTCTCTCCTCTCCGTCTCTCTCTCTCTCTCTCCTCTCTCTCTCTCTCTCTCTCTCGTTTGTCTTCTTTCAACTATAGTGTAAAATCTCTCTTTCTCTCTCTCTCTCTCTCTTTTATTTGTCTCTTTTCAACCATAGTGCAGAATTTCTCCTCTCTCTCTCTCTCTCTCTCTCTCCTCTCTCTCTCCCTCGTCTTCTCTCTCTCCCTACTTTGTCCCTTCTTTCAACTATATTGTAAAAAAAAAAAATCTCTCTCTCTCTCTCTCTCTCGCTCTCTCCCCTTTCTCTCTCTCTCCTCTCCTCTCTCTCTCTCTTTGTCTCTTTTCAATCATAGTGCAGAATTTTTTTCTCTCTCTCTTGTTTGTCTTCTTTCAACCATAGTGCAGAATTTCTCTCTCTCTCTCTCTCTCTCTCTCTCTCTCTCTCTCTCTCTCTCTCTCTCTCTCTCTCTTGTTTGTCTCTTTTCAACCATAGTGCAGAATTTCTCTCTCTCTCTCTCTCTCTCTCTCTCTCTCTCTCTCTCTCTTCTCGTATCAAAGGCATTGCGTTGTCTTTGATCAGCTTAAAAGAACGTTGAATGCCACAAGGAAATTGGAAAAATTTGTTAAATGGAAAACAGTGATGACCATTGAATGAGTAGAAATTTTACTTTATAGTTTTGCTTACTCTGGGATTTAAACCTACAAACTACTTTGTTCTTGTTGTTGTTGTTTGTTTTGTTTTTGTTGTGGTTGGTTGTTGTTGTGTTGTTG
>NC_087200.1:191143870-191156370 GCF_015104395.2 Macrobrachium nipponense | reverse complement strand
GGTAGTTTGATCATGCTTCCATAGTAATGTGGAGTTCTTGTTTAATATCTCCTTGTGTTTCTCATTTAATGTGAGAATCAGGTGTTTTTACCTTATTTATGCTTTATTGTTGTATGCTTTATTTTTGTCCTGGTTCTCAGTGTATGTAGAACTCGTGGGTTTTCGTAATGTTTCTCATTTCATGTGACGTGAAGTTTTGCGTTTTTTGCTCGCATCAAATACAGAGTTCAGGTAGTTCGTTTCTAGGAAAACCACCACACGTTTTAGGAAGAGAATATATATATATATATCTATATATATATAATATATATATGATTAATATATGTATATATATATACATTATATATATAATATATATAGTATATATATATACACACACACACATAATTATATATATATATATATATATATATATATATATATATATATATATATATATATAATCACAGACAATTTTGAGACTTAAATCTCTTCACTGAAGAGGGGACGTGACGTTTATGAAGTTTATGTGAAATACATTTCCCGTTAAAGTTCGATAATGAAAATCTAGTTTGTGTCACGTGTCTATTAGTAGATTAAGGTCAGTGTCAAATTAAAGTTCCGTTTTTGTAGTGTGTCATTTAATATTGAAATCAGTGTAGTGGTTCTGAGATGAATTATATTAAATATGATTTCTAGATCCTGTTTTTGTCGTGTATTTTATTGCACTCGAGTCCAGGACTGTGGCTTTTTCATCCTTTCCAATTAAAGTAGAAATCGCCGTTGGTTTTGTCACCTAGTGCAGGGTTCTATACTCTTTTTTTTTCCATCTGTCCACCCGCCTGTGGTGTTTGCGTATGGTGACACTGCGTCCCGGGCTTTAGATAGTTACGCAATGTGTAAGTTTTAGATACATAATAGGATATCTGGGTGTACATTTGCAACTATATACGAATTACACCGTTAATATTCGAAATAAGATATTATTATTGTTGTTGAATGTAAGCTGAATGTAACTATCTAAAGCCCGGGACGCAGTGTTACCATACGCAAACACCACAGGCGGGTGGGCAGGTGGAAAAAAACAGAGTATAGGTTGTAGTTTTGTTAAGCTCCTCAATAAATTTTGATCGTTGGTTTCCGGTTTTGGTAGTGTGTCTCAGTTATACGGAGACCAGGTTTGTGGGGTTGTCATGTTTCTTATTTAATGTGGAGCTCAGGATAACGCTTTCTTCAAGCTTTTAAGATTTAGTTTATATTTATTAAGGTATGTACTTTTGTTTATGCCAAGTATCTTACCTTTCCACATGAATAGGATTTAACTTCTGAATAATAATAATAATTAATAAAGGGAAAATAAATTAAAAAAAAAAAAAAAAAAAAAATTAAAAAAAATAAAAAAAAAAAAAAAAAAAAATTAAAAAAAAAAAAAAAAAAAAAAAAAAAATTCTGAAAAAAAAAAAAAAAAAAAAATGAATAATAATAATAAAAAAAAAAAAAAAAAAAAAAAAAAAAAAAAAAAAAAAAAAAAAATAAAAAAAAAAATAAAAAAAAAAAAAAAAATAAAAAAAAAAAAAAAAAAAAAAAAATTAATTATTCTGAAAGAGAAAAAAGTGATAAGTATCAAGACCTGAAAATGGAAATAAGAAGGAAATTGTACCCATAATCATAGGGACACAAGGCACGATCCCAAGATCCCTGAAAAGGAACCTGGAAAAACTAGAGGCTGAAGCAGCTCGAGTACTCATGCAGAAGAGTGTGATCCTGGAAAAAGCGCACCCAGCAAGAAAAATGATGGACTAAGGAGGCAGGATGCAACCCGGAACCCCACACTATAAATACCACCCAGTCGAATTGGATGTCTGTAATATACAAAAAAATAATAAATAGATATATGAATTTATAAAGTAAAATAAATGGTAATGATAATAATTTTGTATGTTAATGCAAACGTTTATGCATTAATATGATTGTTAGAATAAATTCACATTATATTGCTACTAGAATGTGAGCATAGCATTTAGAAGAATCTTTAGTGCACTTGCTGCTTGTCCTATGAATTAAACAACAGTTTAATAGTAGGTGAAATTATTTGCCTTGGAAGATTTTTGCTATTCTCAGTAAAATCACATTTGAAAAAAAAATAAATAAAATGAATAAAAAAACCTTTATTGTTCGTGCTACACCAGCTGTCAAAAATGAAACGCGAATCAAAGAAGGAATTAATGGCCTTGGTCGAGCGTGCAAAGTGAATGATGAATTACGAACGTTAATGTAATTGTCTTTAATTGCAGGACTTGTCCCTGATACCGATATATTTAGTCGGTGCGCTGTGACCCTCCGGTGGAATGGAGCTTGATAATACTCTCTCATTATCGAGTAGGGAAAAAGTTGCTTTTAACTCGCGAGGCAAATGACCCTTAAAGAGGAAGTTGCTATGGCTTCTTGGGTTGGACAGGGGCTGAGCTCTCTCTCTCTCTCTCTCTCTCTCTCCGCTCTCTCTCTCTCTCTCTCTCTTTACGTATCTATCTATTGATTACTTTGTTTTTTATTGACCGTAAGAAGTCTCTCTCTCCTCTCTCACTATATATCTATCTATATATCTGTCTATCTAATTACGTATTCATCTATCAGTTTCTTAGGTTTTAACTGAGTGTAGAGAGTCTCTCTCTCTCTCTCTCTCTCTCTCTCTCTCTCTCTCTCTCTCTCTCTCTCTCTCTCTTATTCTTCCATATCTGCCAATAACTTTTGGATTTTATCGGCCGTAAGAAGTCTCTCTCTCTCTCTCTCTCTCTCTCTCTCTCTCTCTCTCTCTCTCTCTCGTCTTGGTCACAGACACTGCGTTTTCAATTCCCTTTAGTTTTAAGCAAGTATTTCATTCTAAGGTTTAAATCTTGCCTCGGTCCAGTTCTTTTTTCAAGCCTTTTTAATGTATTTGTCGATTTTACCCTGTGTATTTGTTCTTCCCTCTTTATCCCCCTTATTCTGTGTTGGTCGCTAGTTTTTCCCCATTATTCTTTATTGGTCTCTTAGTTTTTCCCCATTATTCTTTCTTGGTCTCTTAGTTTTACCCCATTATTCTTTCTTGGTCTCTTAGTTTTTCCCCATTATTCTTTCTTGGTCTCTTAGTTTTTCTCATTATTCTTTCCTTGGTCCGCTTAGTTTTTTCCCCATTATTCTTTATTGGTCTTTTAGTTTTTCCCCATTATTCTTTCTTGGTCTCTTAGTTTTTCTCATTATTCTGTGTTGGTGCCTAGTTTTTCCCCATTATTCTTTATTGGTCTCTTAGTTTTCCCCCCTTAGTCTGTATTGGTCACTAGTTTTTTATCATTCTGTGTTGCTCCTTAGTTTCTCTCCATGATTCTGTGCTGTCCCTTATGTTTCACCCTCATCGTGAGTGATTCCCTAGTTTTCCCCCCTTACTCTGCACTGATCCTTAATTTTTCCCCTTATTCTATATGTTTGTCCTTAATTTTTCCCCTTTCCTGATATTTCCTCCTTATTTTGTGTTGGTTCTTAGTTTTTTCCTCCTTAATTTGGCTTGGTTCTTTCTGAGTTTTCTCTCCTAATTTTGGCTTGGTTCTTTGTTTTTTCATCCTTACTCTGTGCTTGTTCCTGGTATTTCCTCCTTATTCTCTGTTGGTTCCTAGTTCTTTCCTCCTTTCTGAGTTAGTCTCTAGCTTGTCCCCCTATTCTGTATTGTTCCCTAGATTTTTTCCAGCTCCGTGCTGTACCTTACCTTTCTCTTATTCTCTGTTGTTTGCTAATTTGTTTTCATTATTCAGCGCATGTCAGCAATTTCTCACTGCCGACCCCCCATTACCGCGTCCTAATTGTTCTCCTCAATTAGGAGAACAATTCACGAGTACCCTCTGGTGTTTCAGTAACATATTTCAAAGCAGTTTTCTGCAACCTTTACGAGAACATCTTCCACAGCAAATGAAAGATTGGTTTATTTCCTCACGTTTGTTGAGTATTAATTAAAACAGACAGTACGTGCTACGATGGTGTTTCAGTGTTGTCTTGTTGGATTCTGACGTTTTGCTATCACCCGAGTGGTATTTACGTGAAAGGTTAGATCTTGTAATAATTTTGTTTTTCAGAACTGTTAACTAAGTTAAAGTTTGTGATAACTCTTGTTCGTCTTTGCTATTTTAATCTTTAAAACTTTACTTAACGTTTCCTCTTATTTCGAAGTGCAAGCGTTTCTTCTCTTGTTAATCTAAAGTGATCAATCCGGACCAGTATTATATATTTCATGTTGTCTTCGGTTCCTTCTGTCAAATGAACTATATCCCTTGGAAGCTTGCATTTCAAGTCAGTGGCCCCTGTGGGCTTTTTCCATATGAAAAGTATTCACCTTCTAATTAATAATGATAATAATAATAATACTGACTGGTGAATCTTTATATTGTCAGAAGCCCATTGGGAGTTCATCATCAAATAATGAAGCTTGTATACAGGCGATGTTTTGATGCCAGTCACATGAGATGCCAGGCGTAAAATCATGTTTCCAGGCGTTAGTTCTAAACTGTAATTATAATGAGCTCGAGGAGTTGAAACGAACTGAACCATCTGGTACTGAAGGAATCTCTCGAGACATGCGTTTATTTTCATTATCAGCTGGTGCGTTCAGTTTGCTTGTTCAAGTTCCTTAGATATTAAAATAAAATGATATTAGAATGGAATTGTGTTAACAACCTGGTGTAGCCTTTTATAGCTGTTACTTATTGATTGTTTGACTTACGATTTCTTATAAGGAATTTAGGTTGTCAATGCAATCACTGAGGCACTTTCGCCGTTCATTGTTTAAGCCATTGAAAAAGAGGGAGTTCGAGAGGTTGGACAGCAAAATAAAAAAGAAATCCAGAGAATAAAAGTGATAAAAGTGCAAGGATCTTCGGGTGGAACTGGGATAAAATCTCAGCCGCACTACGAAGTAATAGTTAGAGAGGCTGGATAGCAAAAATGAAGAAAAGAAACGGGAATGGAGGTAAATTAGAGGGCCAGAGTGGGCGCTGAAGGGACACTGTAGACACCTTTCAATGAGGCCTACAGTACACCACGTGAGGTGCACTGACGGCACTACCCCTTTATTTTGACACTGTTTCCCACTGAGCATGGATGGCTTCAGCCCCACATCTGATTTACCGCAGTAAGCGGATGTGCATTGTTAAAGAATTTTATTATTTATATAATTATTATTTTGCATACTCGTGTGCATTCATCTTCGTTGCTTTAGTTTGGTTTAATCCTGATTTCCTTCGCAAATGAATAAGTAGATTACATGAGAAGAGAGAGAGAGAGAGAGAGTTACAAGGATTAGTATGTCTCAAAGACTTGTTAGTCCATCCGAGGAGACATCGTGTGCTCACTTATCTGTAGGAGCAGGTTTTACTGTGCATTCACAGTGTCCGAATGATTTTGTCTAGCTTTCTTTTAAACTCTTCCTCACTGTTGCTGTTTACAACTTCTGGTGGCAGTTTATTCCATGTCACAGTCACATATCTTGTATTGAAAGAAGTTCCCTCAGGGGATGTGTGGTATCTCTTCAGTTCTAGTTTCCATTCATTATTTCTTGTCTGCTTTTCGTTTAACGTAAATAGGTTACTGTCTACTTTTCTTATGCCTTTCATTATTTTAACTGTTTCTATTAGTTGTCCTCGTAATCGTCGTGTTTCTGAGTCACGAGAGAGAGTGAATATGCTTTCACTACGTGAAGATTAATAATTATTAGCATCAGTTGCCGAGGTACGTTGTCAGAACAATAGGTACAGCGAGCAAGGTAAATTATTCATGTTGGCCTTCATGGTAGAAGCTGTAAGATGCTGAATAACATATGCTCCTTATTTGTTTTTTTCATTCTTCACCGGAAATACTTTGGAGTTTAGAGTGAGTTGCATAATTAGTTTGTGCTGTGTGTGTGTGTGTGAGTGTTTGTGTTATATATATATGTGAGTAAGTGTTTACATTAGTTATGCACTGGTATAATTGTGTGTTCAAAAACATGTAATTTCACCAACAACGATATTTAGAGTTTTTTTTTTTTTTCTATCTGAACAGAATGAGATTTAATGCAGAAATGCAGGTTATTATCGTTAACTTGTAATTTATCTTTTCCATGTAGGTTTGGTTTAACATTTATAAATATATATATATATATATATATATATATATATATATATATATATATATATATATATATATTGCAGTGTAATTTGTCAGTCAGTTCTAACGAGGTCCAATTTTCCTATTTTCTTTTTTTCGTATTTTCCTTTCTTATGTATTTCTACTGTTTTTCAGTTCTGATCTCATTGACGCACAGAGAGAGCGAGAAGAAAGAGAGAAGAGAGAAGAGAGAGACGAGGAAGAGGGAGAGAGAGAGATAGATACGACCAGCCTGCAAAGTCATCCATTCTGGTGTCTGCTTTTGTTATACTGGACCTGTGCCAAAGGTGCATGATGGGAGTTGAACGAAAGTAGGGGGGTGGGTGGGGGGGGGGGGGGAGAAAGAGGCAAAGTGAAAGGAAAAGGTGGTGGTGGTGGAATCGAACGGGGGAATATGGGAAAGTGAACGAAAGTTGTGGGAGATGAGGAATTGAATGAAGGAGGTAGAATAACTAAACTAAAGAGGTTGTGAAAGGGAGCTGACTTATTACGGAAAGAGTTAGAAAGTGAACGAAAGAGGAATGGAAACTGAAAGAAAGAGCGAAAGAGGATTAGAAAATGAACGAAAGAGGAATGGAAAGTGAAAGAAAGAGCGAAAGAGGATTAGAAAATGAACGAAAGAGGAATGGAAAGTGAAAGAAAGAGCGAAAGAGGATTAGAAAGTGAACGAAAGAGGAATGGAAAGTGAAAGAAAGAGCGAAAGAGGATTAGAAAGTGAAAGAAAGAGGAATGGAAAGTGAAAGAAAGAGCGAAAGAGGATTAGAAAGTGAACGAAAGAGGAATGGAAAGTGAAAGAAAGAGCGAAAGAGGATTAGAAAATGAACGAAAGAGGAATGGAAAGTGAAAGAAAGAGCGAAAGAGGATTAGAAAGTGAACGAAAGAGGAATGGAAAGTGAAAGAAAGAGCGAAAGAAGATTAGAAAGTGAAAGAAAGAGAGATGGAAAGTGAAAGAAAGCGCGAAACGAGGATAGAAAGTAAACGAAAGATGAATGGAAAGTGAAAGAAAGAGCGAAAGAGGGTTTATAAAGGTTGAAACGAAAAGAGGAATGGAAAGGTGGGAAAGAAGGAGCGAAAAGAGGATTAGAAAGTGAAAAGAAAGAGCGGAAGAGGATAAGCAAGTAAAAAGAAAAGGTCGGAAAAATAGGTATTATAAATTGTAACGAAAATATGAATTTAGAGTTTAAAGTAAAAGAGTGAAATGAAGGTTTAGTAAAATTGAAAAAGATAAGTAGGATTATAGAGTTCTAAATAAATAGATTTAAGAAAAAATTGACATAAAAGGAGCGAAGGAATGAATTAGAAAAGTTAATAGAAGATGATTAATAAGTTGGAAAAGAAAGAGCGTGGAAAGAGTATTTATAAGTGGGAAAGAAGATGTATTAGAAGTGAAAGAGGATTAGAAAGTGAACGAAATAGGAATGGAAAGTGAAAGAAAGAGTGAAAGAGGATTAGAAAGTGAAAGAAAGAGGATTAGAAAGTGAAAGAAAGAGGATTAGAAAGTGAAAGAAAGAGCGAAAGAGGATTAGAAAGTGAAAGAAAGAGGATTAGAAAGTGAAAGAGAGAGCGAAAGAGGATTAGAAAGTGAAAGAAAGAGGATTAGAAAGTGAAAGAGAGAGCGAAAGAGGATTAGAAAGTGAAAGAAAGAGGAATGGAAAGTGAAAGAAAGAGCGAAAGAGGATTAGAAAGTGAACGACAGAGGAATTAGAGAATGAACGCGATAGGGCTATAAAATGAAAGGAAAGGGGTGGAAAATGCACGAAAAGAGACTTAGAAAATGAAGGAAAGCGCTATCGGAAGTGAACGCAAGAAAGAGCCAGCTAAGATTCCTAGTGCATTTGCACTCCAAAATAAGCAGTGTGGTTCACTGCCAGCTGTCAGCCCTTGCCTGCTCCATCCCATTTCTTTAATAACAAAAAGAAGAAGAAGCGCAGAGTTCAGTGGGTATGAATGATTGGTGCCCCGGGTTCCAGGTATGATTGGGCAAAAACTATGGCACAGAGAGGGTTTAAATCATAAATGAAGAAGGAATTGAATAATTAGTTTTCTGTCAAAGAAAACTATTGAGATGGCTACTTGTCTGTCCTTCAGCACTTTATCTGTCTGCCCTCAGATCTTAAAAACTACTGAGGCTAGAGGGCTGCAAATTGCCATTTTGATCATCCATCCTCCAATCATCACACGTACCAAATTGCAGCCGTCTAGCCGCAGTGGTTCTTATTTTATTTTAGGTTAAAGTTAGCCATGGTCGTGCGTCTGTAAAACACACGACCACCACTGGGCCGTGGCTGGAAGTTTGATATATCATTATACGCCGTTCTGAAAGCTCGATTGCGCCGGAGAAACCCCGGCGCATTTTTTGCTTGTTTACATGTTATGGCAAACAAGGGTAACCTTTCCATTCAGTTAATGGATGTGAAAGGTGTTTTGCATTGGTAGCTTAGTGAAGTCGAGTTTTAAGCTTTCCAAGGTTTCTGTGTTTATGATTAATTAGTGATTAGTGACATTAGACTTTCTCAACTGACGGGTCTATTTTTTTTTTTTTTTGAACGCTCTTGGTTGCTTTAAAAGATACTTAGAACGCCATTGGTTACTTAAATAAAGCACTTGGTTTGAACGCCTTTGGTTACTTAAAAAAATTCAGTGTTTGAATGCCCTTGGTTACTTTAAAAAGATTCTTTGTTTGAACGCCCTTCTTTACTTAAAAAAAAAAAACTTTGTTGGGACCACCTTGGGTATTTGAAAAATAATTTATTTGAGCGCTCTTGGGTACTTAAAAAAATATACTTTGTTTGAATGCCCTTAGGTACTTAAAAAATACTTTGATTGAGCTCCCTAGTTACTAAAGAAAAATTTATTTGAATTGGAACAAGCCATTGGGCCCGGTACTAAGGAAAAAAATACTTTGATTGAAAGGCATTTGGTTTTAAGACTTAAAAAATACTTTGATTTTGAACCCGGCACCCTTGGTTTCTTCAAAAAAATACTTTGATTGAACGCCTTGGTTACTTACAAAAGATCTTGGTTTTGAACGCCCTTGTTACTTAGAAAAAATACTTTGATTGACGCCCTTGGTTTCTTAAAAAAATACTTTGATTGAGCGCCCTTGGTTACTTTAAAAAAAGAAAAAAATACCTTGGTTTTGAACGCCCTTGGTTAACTTAGAAAAAATACCCTTATTGGACGCTCCTTGGTTACTTTAAAAAAAACTACTTTTGATTGAACGCCCTGGAATACTTTAAAAATACCCTTTGATTGAACGCCCTTTGGTTACTTAAAAAAAATACTTTGATTGAAACGCCCCTTTGGTTACTTTAAAAAATACTTGGATTTGAAACGCCCATGGTTACTTTAAAAAATTTTAAAAAAATTTTGATTGAACCGCTCTTGGTTTACTTAAAAAATAAAATACTTGGATTGAACGCCCTTGGTTTTACCTTTTAAAAAATAATTTTGATTGAATGTCATTGGTTACTTAAAAAATACTTTGATTGAGTGCCCTTGGTTACTTGAAAAATACTTTGATTGAACGCCCTTGGTTACATAACAAAATACTTTGATTGAACGCCCTTAGGTACATAAAATATACTTTGATTGAACGCCCTTGGTTACTTAAAAAAATACTTTGATTCAACGCCCTTGGTTACTTAAAGAAATACATTGATTGAATGCCCTTGGTTACTTAAAAAAATACTTTGATTGAACGCCCTTGGTTACTTAAAAAAATACTTTGATTGAACGCCCTTGGATACTTAAAAAAATACTTTGATTGAACGCCCTTGGTTACTTAAAAAGTACTTTGATTGAAAGCCCTTGATTACTTGAAAAATACTTTGATTGAACGCCCTTGGTTACTTAAAAAGATACTTGGTTTGAACGCCCTTGGTTACTTAGAAAAAATACTTTGATTGAACGCCCTTGGTTACTTAAAAAAATACTTTGATTGAACGCCCTTGGATACTTAAAAAAATACTTTGATTGAACGCCCTTGGTTACTTAAAAAAATACTTTGATTGAACGCCCTTGGTTACTTAAAAAATACTTGGATTGAACGCCCATGGTTACTTTAAAAAATATTTTGATTGAACGCCCTTGGTTACTTAAAAAATACTTGGATTGAACGCCCTTGGTTACTTTAAAAAATATTTTGATTGAACGCCCTTGGTTACTTAAAAAATACTTGGATTGAACGCCCTTGGTTACTTTAAAAAATATTTTGATTGAATGCCCTTGGTTACTTAAAAAATACTTTGATTGAGCGCCCTTGGTTACTTGAAAAATACTTTGATTGAACGCCCTTGGTTACATAACAAAATACTTTGATTGAACGCCCTTAGGTACATAAAATATACTTTGATTGAACGCCCTTGGTTACTTAAAAAAATACTTTGATTCAACGCCCTTGGTTACTTAAAGAAATACATTGATTGAACGCCCTTGGTTACATAAAAAAATACTTTGATTCAACGCCCTTGGTTACTTAAAGAAATACATTGATTGAACACCCTTGGTTACTTAAAAAAATACTTTGATTGAACGCCCACTTGTACTTAAACCCGGTTACTTAAAAAAAAAATACTGAATTGGAACTCTTTGGTTACTTAAAGAATACATTGAATGAATTGACTTCCCTTGGTTACTTAAAAAAAAATTACTTTGGATTGATTTGCTTGGTTACTTTTAGAATTACTTTGATTGACGCCCTTGGTACTTTAAAAAAAATACTTGATTGAACGCCCTTGCGTTACTTAAAAAGTTACTTTGATTGAAAAGCCCTTATTACTTGAAAAATACTTTGCATTTGACGCCCTTGGTTACTTAAAAAGATACTTGGTGTTGAACGCCTTGGTTACTTAGAAAAAAAATACTTTGATTGAACGCCCTTGGTTTACTTAAAAAAAATTACTTTGATTTGAAAACGCCCATTGGATTACTTAAAAAATACTTTGATTGAACGCCCTTGGATTATTAAAAAAAATACTTTGATTTGAAACGCCCTTTTGTGTTATCTTAAAAAAATACTTGGATTGAACGCCCATGGTTACTTTAAAAATATTTTTGATGAACGCCTTGGTTACTCTTAAAAAATTACTTGGATTGCAACGCCCTTGCGTTTACTTTAAAAAATATTTGACTTGAACGCCCTTGGTTACTTAAAAAAAATACTTGGACTTGAACGCCCTTGGTTACTTTAAAAAATATTTTGAAATTTGGAATGCCTTGGTTACTTAAAAAATACTTTGTATTGAGCGCCCTGGTTACTTTGAAAAAACTTTTGAAATTGAACGCCCTTGGTTACATAACAAAATACTTGATGAACGCCCTTTAGGTAACATAAAATATACTTTGATTGAACGCCCTGGTTGGTTACTTTTAAAAAATACTTTGATTTCAAACGCCCTTGGTTACTTAAAAAATACATTGACTTGAACGCCCTGGTTACATAAAAAAGTACTTTGATTTAACGCCCTTGGTTACTTAAAGAAATACATTGATTGGAACGCCCTTGGTTACATAAAAAAAATCTTTGAATTCCAACCCCTTGGTTACTTAAAGAAATACATTGATTGAACACCCTTGGTTACTTTAAAAAAAAATACTTTGATTGAACGCCCTTGGTTACTTTAAGAAAAAATCACATTGATTGAAACGCACCCTTGGTTACTTAAAAAAATACTTTGAATTTGAAATGCCCTTTGGGTACTTTAAAAAAAATTACCCTTTGGATTGAACGCCCTTTGTAAGTAAAAAAATTTAAAAAAACTTTTGATTGAACGCCCTGCGTTACTTAAAAAATACCCTTTGATTGAAACGCCCTTGTTACTTAAAAAAAATTACTTTGATTGAACGGTGCGCCCTTGGTTACTTAAAAAAATACTTTGGTTTGAACGCCCTTGGTTGCTTAAAAAATACTTGGATTGAACGCCCTTGATTACTTAAAAGAATAGTTGGTTTGAACCCCCTTGGCTACTCAAAAAAATATTTTCATTGAACGCCCTTGATTACTTAAAAAAACTTTAAATGCCCTTGGGTAACTTGGCTACTTAGAAAAAAATACTTTGTTTGAACGCCCATAGTTACTTCCCGTAATTACTGTGTTGATTTGTTAATTCAGTTATTTTAAAAGGAGGCACTGTATGAAATTAAATATTTTATAATTAGCTTAAATAAGCATCAGATACCGGAAGTTCATCTGATTGATATAATTAATTCGATGTCAAGAGCAGGATCGACCTTAACGCTGAAGCTACTGTGTTCATTTTGTATGTGGTGAAAGAGCCTGTCATGGTAAGATATATATATATTAATATATATATATATATATATATATATATATATATATATATATATATATA
>NC_087200.1:191123870-191141370 GCF_015104395.2 Macrobrachium nipponense | reverse complement strand
AGGCTGAGTTAAAGACGCTTGAAGCTGAATGTTGGTTTGAGAATCTGACGGAAGATTCGATTCTTCTCTTCTGGATTTCGAAGTCTTCCTCCTTCCTTGGAGACAGACGGAGGCAATTGGAATTCTTTAGCAATTTCAGCTTGAAGACCTCTGGGGATGGATTCCTCGACGGCTCTGCAAGAATGACCCAGATTCTTTACTGGCTGTGACCCCTTCGAGGAGAACATCCCCGAGGTATGCAAGTTCAAATGCTCAAGAATTATAAGGTGACACACGGGGAGAAGGACGAACGAACGCACTTGTCTTCGCCTTGGCTCCGTGGAAGGAGAGGACATCGAAATCCAGAAAAAACGAGTCGACAAGATGTACTTTGATAGATTGTTAAAATTTGACAGTTTGTGTTGGATGCGGGTCTGAAAACGGTCCCTACTTCGAGGTGATTCATAATAAGTGAGCTCTCTTCCTAGGAAGAGTGTTTACTCTTGGCTGTGTCAGGAAGAAGATGGAATCTTTAAAATAGACTCCAGAGATAAACCGATTGTAAGACATTAATTGTGACCTAGAGAGAGAGAGAGAGAGAGAGAGAGAGAGAGAGAGAGAGAGAGAGAGAGAGATATTAAATTTTTGGGTGGACATATATACATTATATATATATAATATATATATATATATATATATATATATATATATGCGTGTGTGTGTGTATGTATGTATATATGTATATGCAGGGTTGTTTGATTTAAATCAAGATTTAAATAAAAATATTTTTTAAATCCAGGATTTAAATCATACTATTATCATGATATAATAATTTAAAATAAGGAAAAATATTAGATAAGCAAAAATTTTTTTTTAATAAGTTGTTTTATTGATACAGCATTATATCATAATGTGTACTGCGGGCAGTCAACTTTTGAATAAAAATGATCTTTTAGCTACTTATACTAAAACTGGAATATTATTTCTTGATTGTAAATTAAATATATTTTGTCCTTTCAACTAAATTTCTTCTGAGTTTAACTGAATCTAAGCAATTCTCTAACATATAATTTTCATGTGAAACAAACAGCTTACGAAGTATTCATAATAATTAGTATTATAGTATTTATTCGTCTCAAATTTTATTTTTATAGCCAGCCTAGTAGAGTTTTGTCTGCTCTTTCCAATGGTGTCTTCGGAATTTTCGTACCTAAACAACTCAAGAGATGCATGGAAATATGTCGGTAAAAGTAGCCTAATCATTATTTATAATAATTATTATCACTCTAACAATTCATCGTAAATGTTATTTGAATAGCCATCCTAATAGAGTTTTGTCTGCTCTTTCCAATGGTGTCTTCGGAATTATCGCATCTATATATATCATTAAGAAATAATATAAACAAAATTAACAAATCTAATAAAGAAATCTGATTGAAATAAAATAATATGTAATTTAGATAAAATGTATAATTGAAAAAGTGAACTTCACTGCCCCAGCAGCTGTACATTTATCCTTTTATACTTGATCTAGATTCTAGATAGTCAGAGCCAATGACTCCAACCACACAACTAGGTCTTCAATGATAGATAGGATACCTCGTCTCTATCTCTGATACATCATGCAATTACATGCATTGCTGAAAATATAACTAATCTGAAAATTTTTTTTTTGAGTTAAATAAAAAATGTAATTTTAAAAAATCGATTTAAATCAAACAAATCCGATTTAAATTTTAAAAAATCCGACTTTTAACATTTTTTAACAATAAAAAATAACAACAACTATATGTCTATATTATTTTATCTTTATTTCCTACTGTTTTCGTATTCTTCTCATCTAGTATATATATATAATATATATATATATATATATATATATATATATATATATATATATATATTGGGCAATGGTTCGAACCCACGAGAGGACGAAATTATTATCAACTAAAAAACTCACCTTCGGTTAACATACAGGAAAATATATATTAATTCCGAGGTAGAGCGAATTGGATATTAAAGGACACTTGTAGCTTAATGCGTGTATATTATATATTATATATATATATATATATATATATATATATATATATATATATAGATAGATATATATATAGATAGATAGATGATAGATAGATAGATATAGATAGATAGATAATATGAAGGGGCAGAGTGCTGAGAGGAGATAGGTTTAAATATGAACATCGTGAACTAAATGAACCCAATGATAATGATGATATTACACAGAAAGTAAACAAAGAAATTTATAAAAAGGCGGAAGACGGAGAAAGTGATAATTACTTTTCCCCTGTAGGGTGATGTCGCCGTCAGTGCACCTCATGGTTTTGCACTGTAGGCATTATTTTTATTGAAGGTTCTTTGAGGCCTCCCTTCTCGAAGCCCGTGGCTACAACTCTTTCATTCTTTTTACTGTTCCTCCGTTCATCTTCTTTCTTCCATTTTACTCTCTCTCTCTCTCTCTCTCTCTCTCTCTCTCTCTCTCTCTCTCTCTCTATGCTATAAAAGGGAGGTTGATTGTTCAAACAATTGACAATAGACCTTCCATGCTAAGCATATTACAGTTTGACCTATTAATTGATCTTTTGAGTTAACTGGCGTCGCCGATGCCAGGAACGTCTTTTTTCCCTGCAAATAGTTAGTGATGAAAGAACTTCAGTATCAGCAAAAAAAAAAAAAAACTAAAATTGAAATTAGGAAATTTTCCTCTATCTGACTTAACTCAACGCTCTCCTAACATTTGTTTCGTAGTGCAACTGCTTCGAGTTCTAATGACCTTAATTGTATATTCCAGCTCCAATTTCTTTTTGTACCTTTGGATATTTTTTTCGTGGTGCTGACGATGGAATGAAGGAATGACATTTGTAGATTTACAGGACAAACATGACCAGTTTCCGTTCTGGGAAATAGTCATTGCATGTACTACTTCTGATTTTTCCATTTTAATTGAATGTAATCGAGGAAGGAGGCAGATTATAAAACTCTCCCCATTGTTTATTGCAGCCAGTTCCTACTTCTATCATTACAAGCTATTTTCCCCATGAAACATCAGAGCTCTCTCTCTCTCTCTCTCTCTCTCTCTCTCTCTCTCTCTCTCTCTCTCTCTCTCTCTCTCATTTTTTCTCTGCTTTCATTACTTCTCGGAAGGGGGAGTAATGCATAGTAGGCAATACTTGAGGGGGTTTTTACAGCGTCCCTTCAGCCCCGAGCTGCGACCTCTTCTAAACCTTCTACTTTACTTCCGTTCTGACCGCCTTCCTACTACCTTGACATCTCTCTCTCTCTCTCTCTCTCTCTCTCTCTCTCTCTCTCTCTCTCTCTCTCTCTGATATATTTCATCTTGTAAGTGTTATGTGTGTGTATATATATATATATATATATATATATATATATATATATATATATATATATATATATATATATATATATTTATACATCACTTAGACATACGATTAGTGTAAAGAGCTGACAGCTACACCTCATGCATCAGAACCGAGGCTTTGGAACCTCTTCAAATAACGCAGGGCAGATGCATGCAGGTTTCCAAAGACCAGGATTGGAGGGATCCTGGGGCAACCGGAGATGCCTAAATGGAGTGTTGCTACTGTGCCCCGTTAAGCTCACTCCTTCATGTAATGAATGACCACCCCTGCAACCACTACTCAGTGAGCGAAGGCTAAACTACTCTGAGGGACAATAGAGGAAACCTGGTGAACTCAGACTTGGGAAAAGCAGTTATTGAATAAGTATTTTACTACCGTTTTTACAATTGAAGACACTACCTCAATACCGGAACCTGCTATTAAATATGAAGGAGTATAACCGTTGGACAAAATAATATTTACAGAAGATGACATTAAAAACAAAATAGAAAAACGTAACAAGTTCAAATTGGCCCCGATGTGATTCATCCAAGAGAAATTAAAGAGCTAAAAGAGGAGATAGTTCTTCACCTACATAAACTCTACAGAAAAGTACAGAAACACAAAAGGCACCAAAAGGATGGAATCTAGGTAATGTACCCCCAGTTTACAAAAAGGGTCTAAGAGAAGAGCCAGGAAATTATAGACCAATCTGTCTAACGTCGGTCGTTCGTAAGATTTTTGAGCCCATAATTGCAGAATCACATTAATAGAAATAACTTCTTGTTAAACAACCAAAACGGTTTCAGACGAAACAGATCCTGCCTATCAAACCTTTTGGTATTTACGATAGTAATAGAGCAATAGATATACTCTACTTAGATTTCGATAAGACCTTTGACAAAGTTCCACACAAGAAACTAATGACAAAAGTAAGAGCTTTAGGAACTGTAGGAGAAATAGCAGACTGGATCGAAGACTGGCTAACTTATAGAAAACAGAGTTCGTAAAATAAATGGTGAAGAATCAGAATGGGCATATGTGAAAAGCAGAGTTCCTCAGGGTTCTGTCCTTGGCTCTCTTTTGTTTTTTATTTACATTAATGACTTTGATGTAGGCTTAACTTAGCTTGCAGACGACACCAAACTATGTGTAAATGCAGCAGACCCAGATACTGCGGAAAGTTTATGAAATGATCTAAAGAAAATAGGAAAGTGGTAAAGAGGACAAATGCCTTTTAACTTGGGTAAGTTTAAAGTGTTATAAATAGGAACAAACAACCTTCATGCCAACTACATGCTGCTTGGGATTGACATAAATAGTGTAGAACAAGAAGAGGACCTTGGAGTCATTATTACCAAGGACTTAAATCCACAAAACAGTGCATAAAAGCTGAAAAGAGGGCACAGAAACTAGAGGGATACATAAAGAGGCAGTTCAAATACAGAAACAAGGAAACAGTGCTGCAGCTCTACACATCAATAGTTAGACCTCATCTTGAATAAGCAGTACAGTTTTGGTCACCAACACTAAGAAAGTATATAAATAGATTAGAAAGGGTACAAGCAAGAGCCACAAAGTTAATTCCATCCATCAGGCGAATAGGTTACCAAAGACGACTAGAGAGCCTGAACATGTATGGCTTAGAAATACGACGATTGTGAGGACAACTATAGAACTGAAGATATACAACACATCCCATTGAGGGAGCTTCTTCTCATACAAGATATGTGACACATGGAATAAACTGCCACCGAAAGTTGTAAACAGCAACAGTGTGGAAGAGTTTAAAAGAAAACTCGACAAAATCAGTAGGATACTGTGAATGAACAGTAAAGCCTGCTCCTACAGACAAGTGAGCACACGATATCTCCTCGGATGGACTAACAAGTCTTTGAGACATACTAATCCTTGTAACTCTTTGTAACTCTCTCTGCAAAGTAGATATGTTCAAAAAGGAAACATAGACTAATACTCTCTCTCTCTCTCTCTCTCTCTCTCTCTCTCTCTCTCTCTCTCTCTCTCTCTCTCTCTCTCTCTCTCTCTCCGTGAAACGCATTAACGTAATCAATGCTAATGGAGTTAAAACTCTTGAAATTCTTCGGAGTCGTCTTAATGTATGTCTCTCAAGATGGCCCTTGTTTCAGGTCCTGGCTCGAAAAGAGAGAGAGAGAGTTAACTTTCCGTTTCATTTTTAGGACCCATATGTTAATAGTGAGTTCTCGAAATTCATGGGCTACCGAATAAAAGACGAATTTTGTTGGGTAAGAGAGAGAGAGAGAGAGAGAGAGAGAGAGAGAGAGAGAGAGAGAGAGAGAGAGAGAGAGAGAGAATGATCTTTTCGTTTCATTTTTAGGACCTATATTTTAGCAGTGAAATTCGTGGACTGTCGAATAACACGACTTTTAGATGAAACTTTTAAGAGAGAGAGAGAGAGAGAGAGAGAGAGAGAGCTACATACATGGAATTCGCTTTTTGCCTCGTTTGTAGGACCTACATGTTGGTAGTGTTTTCTACCCGAAATTCGTGCACTTGAGGCAAACGAAATAGATTAGTACTTTTGGATTTACTTGCCGCTGCAAGCCGTGAAATATGAAAGGGGAGGAAGGACGAAATTCTCCGCCACAGATGGTATTTGAATTGACTTTGGTTAGAGGACTGAGTGAGGTTCTTGCTGATCTCATGACACCAGATCCAGAGGTCGTTTCTTCCTCACACCGCTGGACTTTGGAGGAGCCTCCCAAAGGATGTTGGGCAATTGGAACTTAAGAAGCTCAAGCGAAAATGAACTGCATTGCTACCCTGATTATATTCTTCTTGCATTTTTACATTCTTTTCTGTTTACCTTTTTATTGATTTTTTTTAATAAGTTGTATCTCTTCTTTCTGTATTTCCCTTTTACCTCGTCTTACCTCTTCCTAATGAACACCATATTCTTTGGAAGCTTGAATATACAGTTAGTGGTCATCTGCTGAATAATAATAATAATAATAATAATAATAATAATAATAATAATAATAATAATAATAATAATAATAATAATAATAATAATAATAAATTCACAGTCTCGTGAAGAACAAATTGTTTAAAAATCCACAATTATATTTTACATAGAAATATATATATAATTTTGAATAATAATTAATAATAATAATAATAATAATAATAATAATAATAATATGTGGCGCCGTGGAGGAGTGGGTTAGGTCGACAATAGACTTAAGTCAAGTTAAGCAACATTGGGGCTGGTCAGTCGTTGGATGGGTGACCGCTCTCCTCGGCGTTGATTCCTTGGGAAAGGATCTTTACCATAATTTCCTCAGTCTACTCAGCTGTAAATGAGTACCTATCCCTGATGGGGTAGGGTCCAGCTATGGGTTAAATAGCAAAACTCAGCAATGATGGAAAGAAATGAAGGAATAAACGACAACGACGTAAATGGAACCTCTGGCAACAGAGGAGCTTCGTCCGGCAACCAGGTATTCAACCCAATTGAAGGGGAAGACGGTCAGGTACTTGGAGGTCGTCATCCAGCAACTGATCACCACAACGACAGTAATCAACAGCCTGAAATTGGAGCTACAGAGGCAAAAAGGAAGAAATAGACAAGAGAAGAAAATAAGGAAATATGGAGATGCTACATCAGAAGCACCCGACGGAGAGAGGATATAGAAGAAGATTGGTCAACATCTGGAATGAGAGGAATAACACCCCCCAAACAGAGCAGAGGCTGGCAGACCAAGTAAGGAACATAAAGAAAAACAACTGGCTCTCCCCAACAGAAAGAGAAGAACTGGAAAGGGAAATGTCACACGACAACGAATTACACGAAGACGAACTGAGAGACGATGCCACAGAAGACGACAGGGAGGATGAAGTATCAAACAACAACGACACACGAAGAAACACCGACGAAGTAACAGAGAGGACGGAATGGGTAGAAAAGATTAGACAATGGATGGAGCCAGATACAGAGAGAATAAAGATCCCCTCCATGAAAGCCTACAACACCAAGAAATTAAGGGAGAAAACAAGTGAGGTCAATGAAATAATGGGCATAATACACACTACCAGTATCACAGAAACAAATAACTTGACATATGCAGGAGCAAGATTAGTAGCAGAACTGATGGGGATACGAACACCAACACCACCAGCACAACAAACCCAACAGAAACCAAAACAGCAACCTCCTTGGAAAAGGCGCCTGGAAAAGCAAATCATGGTGATGAGATCTGACTTGAGTAAACTGAAAGAGATGGCAGAAAGAAGGCTAAGAAGCAAGAAAACAAGGGAGGAACTCACGAGAAATACAAAGTACAAGAGAGGGACTAAACAACACAATAGAAGATGTAAAACAGAGGCTTAAGGCCAAAGCACATAAGATCCAACGGTACATGAACAGGAATAAGGGATACCAACAGAACAAACTATTCGGAACCAACCAGAAAAGACTATACAGCCAACTAAGAGGGGAAGACAACCACCCAGAAATTCCTGAAGCCGAACAAAGTAAGAGACTCTGGGAAAACATATGGAGCAATCCGGTATCACACAACAAACATGCAACATGGCTCCAGGAAGTCAAGGAAGAAGCAGGGCAGAAATAAAACAAAGATTCACAGAGATCACGACAGACACAGTCAGACACCAACTAAAGAAAATGCCAAACTGGAAAGCCCCAGGTCCTGATGAAGTCCATGGATACTGGCTCAAAAACTTCAATGCCCACACACCCACGAATAGCAGAACAACTCCAGCATTGTATCTCAAATCACCAAGCACCCAAATGGATGACCACAGGAAGAACATCCTTAGTACAAAAAGACAAGAGTAAGGGAAATATAGCCAGTAACTACAGGCCTATCACCTGCCTACCAATAATGTGGAAGTTACTAACAGGTATCATCAGTGAAAGGCTATACAACTACCTAGAGGAGACAAACACCATCCCCCACCAACAGAAAGGCTGCAGAAGGAAGTGTAGGGGCACAAAAGACCAGCTCCTGATAGACAAAATGGTAATGAAGAACAGTAGGAGAAGGAACCAACCTAAGCATGGCATGGATAGACTATAAGAAAGCCTTCGACATGATACCACACACATGGCTAATAGAATGCCTGAAAATATACGGGGCAGAGGAAAACACCATCAGCTTCCTCAAAAAATACAATGCGCAACTGGAATACAATACTTACAAGCTCTGGAATAAGACTAGCACAGGTTAATATCAGGAGAGGGATCTTCCAGGGCGACTCACTGTCCCCACTACTCTTCGTAGTAGCCATGATTCCCATGACAAAAGTACTACAGAAGATGGATGCCGGGTACCAACTCAAGAAAAGAGGCAACAGAATCAACCATCTGATGTTCATGGACGACATCAAGCTGTATGGTAAGAGCATCAAGGAAATAGATACCCTAATCCAGACTGTAAGGATTGTATCTGGGGACATCAGGATGGAGTTTGGAATAGAAAAATGTGCCTTAGTCAACATACAAAAAGGCAAAGTAACGAGAACTGAAGGGATAAAGCTACCAGATGGGAGCAACATCAAACACATAGATGAGACAGGATACAAATACCTGGGAATAATGGAAGGAGGAGATATAAAACACCAAGAGATGAAGGACACGATCAGGAAAGAATATATGCAGAGACTCAAGGCGATACTCAAGTCAAAACTCAACGCCGGAAATATGATAAAAGCCATAAACACATGGGCAGTGCCAGTAATCAGATACAGCGCAGGAATAGTGGAATGGACAAAGGCAGAACTCCGCAGCATAGATCAGAAAACCAGGAAACATATGACAATACACAAAGCACTACACCCAAGAGCAAATACGGACAGACTATACATAACACGAAAGGAAGGAGGGAGAGGACTACTAAGTATAGAGGACTGCGTAAACATTGAGAACAGAGCACTGGGGCAATATCTGAAAACCAGTGAAGACGAGTGGCTAAAGAGTGCATGGGAAGAAGGACTGATAAAAGTAGACGAAGACCCAGAAATATACAGAGACAGAAGAAAGACAGACAGAACAGAGGACTTGCACAACAAACCAATGCACGGACAATACATGAGACAGACTAAAGAACTAGCCAGCGATGACAATTGGCAATGGTTACAGAGGGGAGAGCTAAAGAAGGAAACTGAAGGAATGATAACAGCGGCACAAGATCAGGCCCTAAGAACCAGGTATGTTCAAAGAACGATAGACGGAAATAACATCTCTCCCATATGTAGGAAGTGCAATACGAAAAATGAAACCATAAACCACATAGCAAGTGAATGCCCGGCACTTGCACAGAACCAGTACAAAAAGAGGCATGATTCAGTAGCAAAAGCCCTCCACTGGAGCCTGTGCAAGAAACATCAGCTACCTTGCAGTAATAAGTGGTACGAGCACCAACCTGAGGGAGTGATAGAAAACGATCACGCAAAGATCCTCTGGGACTATGGTATCAGAACGGATAGGGTGATACGTGCAAACAGACCAGACGTGACGTTGATTGACAAAGTCAAGAAGAAAGTATCACTCATTGATGTCGCAATACCATGGGACACCAGAGTTGAAGAGAAAGAGAGGGAAAAAATGGATAAGTATCAAGATCTGAAAATAGAAATAAGAAGGATATGGGATATGCCAGTGGAAATCGTACCCATAATCATAGGAGCACTAGGCACGATCCCAAGATCCCTGAAAAGGAATCTAGAAAAAACTAGAGGCTGAAGTAGCTCCAGGATTGATGCAGAAGAGTGTGATCCTAGAAACGGCACACATAGTAAGAAAAGTGATGGACTCCTAAGGAGGCAGGATGCAACCCGGAACCCCACACTATAAATACCACCCAGTCGAATTGGAGGACTGTGATAGAGCAAAAAAAAAAAAAAAAAAAAAAAAAAAAAAAAAAAAAAAAAAAAATAATAATAATAATAATAATTCAACCATGATGGGATATGGTATACTGTTCACTCTATTGAATATTCCTATACTTCAATTCGTATGCAAGGCTTTTCAATAAATAAAGTTTGGAATTTTATCACATTTGTAGTTTGTACTATAATGTAGTACTTGTCTTACTCTGTCGCTTTAATTTGGATATAAACATCCAAATACTGTAATATTTTTACTTTTTTTATTTTAGTTGTTGTTGTCCTTTACAGAATCTTGCTCACTGTGTGAGTGATATTTGGGGAATATCGAACATACGCACGGATATAATCCAATTCGCATAATTAAATGAAAGATATATAATATATATATATATATATATATATATATATATATATATATATATATATATATATATATATATATATACTCACATATCTATGCACATATGGGTTTGTGTGTACAAACGCACTCACGCTACATATATAATAAATACATACATGAATATTTTATATATATATATATATATATATATATATATATATATATATATATATATATATATATATATATATATATATATATATATATATATATATATATATATATATATATATATATATATATATATATATATTTTGATATTCATATATATTCAGTATGTATTTATGTGTTTTATATATATTGTGTGTGTACTTTTGTATATAATCCGTATATACACGCATACATATATTTCTGACTCACATGAGGATCGAACCCAGGTATGCATGCATTCATGCATAGACAGATAGATAGATATTTGAGCTTCTACTTTGGTTGTTCTGCCGTGGAAAATTTGTCATATAACTATTTTAAGATGATTGTCATTTAGATTATTAGCATTACACCCGTGTACCCAAGGCAAAAACATCAACATGAGTTACGACAGCATTTATAAACAATGATTACGTTTGGCGAAAACACTTCTGTTTATTTATAAATCGTCTTAAAATTCATGCTTTCTTGCTGATGCATTGTTTATTTTGGGTTTTAATGATTAAATGGTACAACTTAAATGTGGACGAATGTTTTATAGTAGAATCCATTTTAAATAGGGTTGTTTATTCTGGTTAATTTCAGAAAGAATTACCTGAAATATATGTTGGTGTCTGTTAATTTCAGAAAGAATTGCTGAATTTTAAAATAGGGGTGTTTGTTCTGGTTAATTTCAGAAAGAATTACCTGAAATATATGTTGGTGTATTATAGGGTTAATTTGTCTCTAATGGGACCATAAAATGAAGTGTTGTTATCTTCTCTCTCTCTCTCTCTCTCTCGTCTCGTCTCTCATCTCTCCTCTCATCTCTCTCTCTCTCTCAGATGTTAAAATGTTTTTTTTTTTTTACATAATTCTTGCATCTCTCGCTCTCCTCGGATGGACTAAAAAGTCTAAGACATCCTAATCCTTGTAATTCTCTCTCTCTCTCTCTCTCTCTCTCTCTCTCTCTCTCTCTCTCTCTCTCTCTCTCTCTCTCGTTTTAAAGATTTTACAAAGGTGTCAGAGAGACAAATGGATGTATTCGCATAATATTTTTTTTATAAAGATAATCGATTATTTTGAGAACTAAAAGAAGGGATTTTGAAATTTGGTCAAACCTTTGAGATAAATATAAATCACAGGGGAAGAGAAGTCCATGCAAACAATGATTTAATTTAATTCGAAATGTTTTGTATGAAATCCCCCCCCCCCCCAAAAAAAAAAATACAAATAAAATAAGAATAATAACAGAATGAATACAGCTAACACAGATGGATGAACCTGTCTAAATGTAAATGAGGAAAAACCAGTGAATGGAAAGAAAAACCTCCTTTAGACAGAACGAAATAAGATAACAATTAGAAAAAAAACAGTGGAAACAACAGTTGCAAGCAGAACTAAGAAAAGATAAAATAGAAAAAAAAAATTAAAAACAAATGAAGACAAACATGAAAAAAAAATTCAATGGGGCGAACGGAAATAACAAAAAACTGCATAAAAAAAAAAAAAAAATGAAAAACACAGGAAAGAAGTTTCTCTGCATATAAGAATGTTTCAAACAAAACGAACACAGATAATGCGATAAAAAAAAACCATATCTAAGAATAAATTCGAAAAAAAAAAGTTTCTCTGTTTATTCGTCCCATGACAAACCACTTGGTATTGTCTACTTGGCAGCCGAGCGCGTCGCGTGTTTATTTCCATAAGTCTCTTATTTGTTTGCCTTACAAATGAGGTGGAGACCCTAGATGATAATGTGGGAGAAGTTCGCGTCTCTCCTCCTTTGATTTTGGTGATTTTTCATATTTAAAGTTTATTTTTTTTATTTTCTTTTTTTGTCTCCATCTCTTACTTGGGATTGTGATCACAATTTTAGTATGAGTTTGTTCTTTTAGTTTTGTCTTTGGAACTGTTTGTGTTTGGCGGTGGTCTCGTTTGACCTTTGAAATGTTTGTGTGTATGTGTGTGTATATAGTATATATATATATATATATATATATATATACTATATAATATATATATATATATATATATTTATTATATATATATATGTATTATATTTCTCACTCACATCAGGATCAAACCCGGGTCTTTCAATTGAAAGGCAAGGCCGCTACCAACTAACCCACCAGGGCTCCAACTTCTTTCAGGACTTGCGTGGCTTAGTTGGCAGCCTTGCCTTTCAATTGAAAGACCTGGGTTCGATCCTAATATGAGTCAGAAGTTCATTTCTGTTCCACTCGTGAGTATGTGTTGTTCTAAATACATATATACATATACATACATTCATGAATATGTTTTTCAAGTGGTAATTGAGAAATCTTGTTTTACCGCAAGCCAAGCAAGCAGTAACGAGATATTAAACAAGGCGTGATCCCACCTCCAGCTTACTCGGTCAAATGGAGCGTTGTTTCACCTACGAAAATTAGAATAAATACGCTATATTTTATTGGAAATCATATTACTGTACTATTTAGCATCCGCATTATTTATTTTGTACATTTTCATTCTAATAAATAAATCATAAATATCTTATCCTAAAATTCCTGTATCTTTAACTCAGTATGAAACACTTTTTTTCAGACCTTTTTAGGGGTTTACACCCCCCAACAAGAGCAACAACAACAACAACAACAACAAAGTTGTTTATAGGCTTACACCTCGAGCAAGTGACAAACTTGGAAGAAATAATTGATAATAAGATCCGTGGATTTTTAATAGTTAAGGTCAAGTAAATACAGAGAATCTTCTTGTTTCTGAGTCAACAAAATTCTAATTACGGAGGCAATAAAACTTCCTCCAGTAAACATGACATCCAATCATGTTTTGTTTTTGTTGCTGTTGTTTTTTGCCAAATTAACGAACTGCACAGAACTGGAGTGATACTCAAGGGCTGATGTTTGTATTTGATTGATCATGTTTGTTTTGCTTGTGTATTTTTTTCTCCTCTTGTTTGTTTTTCATTTATTGGTCATGTTGAAACTGAGATGGGGATTTTGTATATTTAAATTGTAAAATATGTTCTCGTTTTCAAAGTTAAAACTGTTTATAGTGTCGAAGTTTGATTCTTGTTAAATGCCGTGTGGTCATAGGAGTGAAATTTTATTGAGATTTTTTTTTTTTTTCTTTTTTTTTTTTTTATTTTATCAAAATTATGTGTGAATTTTGTTGAGATGTTTTATCAAAATTATGTGCGAATTTTGTTGAGATTTTGTATCAAAATTACTTGTAAATTTTATCAAGATTATACATAAAAATCCTTTCGAGTTATTATCAAGATATTATTTCAAAATCCCATGTGCATTTTATCTAAATCGCCGTATCGAGAACATTCAGTATTATGTTCTTCAGTTGTTGGAACGTGTCCACCTCACATGCTAGAAGAGCCAGGTTCGATCCCTGACGGAGGCGGAGTGGTTCGTCGAATGCTGAGGGTTGCAGTCAAGCTGGATTGTCTCTCTCTCTCTCTCTCTCTCTCTCTCTCTCTCTCTCTCTCTCTCTCTCTCTCTATATATATATATATATATATATATATATATATATATATATATATATATATATATATATATATATATTAGGGGTCAGTTGTTTCTGATGAATCAACTCCAGTTTTTTTTTTTTTTTTTTTTTTTTTTTTTTAAACCTCCATCACTCCTTTGCCCTCCTCTCTCTCCCTACCCTCTGCCCCGAACAGGTTGCATCCTACCCCTCTTCATTCCTTCCCAATCTCTCATCCTCACCACATGCCCAGGCCATCCTAGTCTCGACTCTCTTATCACATCGCTAATCTTTACCTCCCCTTCATTTACTAGCTTGTGACGTAGGGAAATCCCCAAAATCCCCATCGGCGTCCCCATTTCTGTGAATAAGGGATTTAATGTGAATGCAATCCCACTTACACCTGCTATGACAGGGGATTACATGAAACGCACAAAGCGTCTCCCCAGATTTCATCTTAATGGATGGGGACGTGGATGGATGTATATCACCTTTGTGTGAGCTGAGCATCCTCTGTGTTTGCTTAATAACCTTTGTGTATGCTCAGCATCGTTGCTGAGCGCTGAACACCCTTTTGTGTGTACTCAGCAACTTTGTGCAGGATTGAACACCCATTGTTTATGCTCAGCACGCATTTGGTATGCTCAGCTTTCTTTTGTGTTTGCTCAACATGCTTTCTTTATGCGGTGCCCAGTTCAGTTAAGCAGGGTCGATCGTGGGGTCCTATGTGCCTTGGCACGGGCTGCGTACCCCGTCGGTGTGACTAGAGACGACTGGGAAAATATCTTTTGGGGTATCTCTTGAGTAGTGAAGCTTAGTTACAAATAGAGTTCTTGAATAATTAAAAAAAAAATGGAATGCTGTACTTAGTTCTGAATTATACTAATTTTTTTTCTCTGCAACGGGATCGTGGTATTAATACCCTGCATTTTGTGGTCGGAATTTGTCTTTTAACCGATTATTCGTCTCTCAAAACGTATGAAAGAATTGATAAGTTACCAAGTCACTGTGGCATTTGGAAAGTATGAAGGAACTGACAAGTTATATAATCACTGTGGCTAAATGCATGCATATGTGTGCATATGTGTGTGAGTTTGTATATAATGGGATATTTTTATCGTCGTGCATACATTGTGTTACAAATAATTGAAGTAAAGTTAATAAAACATTGTGGCCATTGAAAATGTGTGTGCTTGTATCTCATGTGTTATTTTATAATCATACATACTTCGAGTTTTAGCAAAATGAAATAAATTGGCGTTTATATTCATAGTCCTGTAAATTTATTTATGTGTGTAAGATTAATTTTGTATTTCTTTCTTTTTCAGGTAAATCCGGTGCAATATGCTGACTTGATGAAAAGGTATTTGGTAGTGGAGGTGGCGGCAGGTCAGGCAAGTAACTGTGATAATGGTTAAAGCAAATACTTTCCTTTGTGGTTGTTCTGTAGACATAGCAGGTTGTCACCTATTTCTCAAATTACTGAATTTAGATTTTAATTGCGATATTTAGCTAGCTACACAGCGTTTGCTTATTCCTATTATGTTTATCGTGATATATTTGCATTCGGAGATAACTGGAAAGACACGATTTGCCAGTGCGCGCACGCACACACACACACAAACAAATGTCCTTTAATATGTAATTCGCTCTACCTCGGAATTAATATATTTTCATATATGTAAACCGAAGGGGAATTTTGTTGTTGATAATAATTTATCAACTAAAAAATTCCCCTTCGTTTTACATATATGAAAATATATTAATTCCGAGGTAGAGCGAATTGGATATTAAAGGACATTTGTAGCTCGAATAATTTAGATATATATATATAGATATATATATATATATATATATATATTATATATATATATACATATATAATATATATATATAACTGAGAACACACCGGAAAATAGAAGCAGGGAAGACAGCAGGGCCTTTCTCTGTAAAAAAGAAAGAATAATAATAGATCTATTCGCCTCCTGAAGGAAACAAGAAAGGTTACAAAAGCCAAGGAAACGCAGAAGCAGGAAATGATTTGAAAATCCAGGAGGAGGCAGGAAGGAAAAAGACCAGTCGCCGGAATGTAATCCCAAGAGATCGACCAGTGACGCCCCATATGACAAATTAAACCAGAGAAAAACCTTTCCCCTTTTGTTTCGTCGTCTCATTATTTAACGAGTCCGTTGTTTTGTCCACCAAACCTTGAAGTGTGAGGTGTCTCTTTTCCTCTCTCATTGTCTCTCTGTTAAACATGACTTTCTCTCTCTCTCTCTCTCTCTCTCTCTCTCTCTCTCTCTCTCTTTCTCTCTCTCTCTCTTGGCCTCCGCTTTCACTTTAATTTCTGGCAGGACCTTTCATTGCCTATGCGTCCTTAGAGCCGTTGTTTAGGGGAAGTGCATTAATGGCCTCTTGCATTGTGTTGCTCTTTCGTATTTGCTTTCAAAGGCCGCGGGAATTTTTTCTTTTTAACCGTGTGAATTTGACGGTCTTTATGATGGTTTTTTTCTTTATTTTCTTTTTTTTTCTTTTGCTTTTCTAGTTTTACACCCAGCGTGCTTGACAGAGTGGGGTTTTCGTAATTGCTTGTCTTTTGTTTGTGTGTGTGTGTTTGTGCTTGTAATTACTATCAAAACGACAGTCATTCCTGGTAAATGAAACCAACCTATCATTTCCATGTAGTCGACTCTGAACATTCTTCCAGTTTCAGCTGGCCTTATGCCGGCACGGGTACATGCTCTCAGGCAATCCATAAACATTGGTCGTGGTATTTGGGACATCAGGGAATCCAGTCAGTCGTTCGTGTCCACAATCTCATTGACTTCAAAGGTGATTGACCTATATTTTCAGATTTGAGTTTCGCTCGCTATTCCTTTGTTTAATTGTGGTTCAGACTGATCCTTTGACGATCAGTGTCATATTTTATTGAAAGATTTGGATTACCAATTGGTAAAGAAATTCGTATCCGTAAGAATAACTTGGTTGATATGGGAATTCTCTTAATGTGTGTCCACACGGTCGAACAGTGCCCGACGGACAAACATTGTTACCATATCATAGGCGTAGCAGGATGACGTCATTAGCGTTGAAGCGATGGAAGTAGATCTGGCAACAAACAGTGGTACCAGATGAGGTGGTGTACCGCTGCTTTTTACTCTGCTCACAAGGCGAAGACCGGCAGACAATTGACAAAGGTAACAATGTCCTTTCTTCAATCTTG
>NC_087200.1:191115507-191123370 GCF_015104395.2 Macrobrachium nipponense | reverse complement strand
CCTTTCTTCAATCTTGCTGTCCAGCATCTTTAACTGTTACCTCTCAGTCCTTGAAATTCATCTCCTTCATTTTGTGGTTATCTTTGTCTTGCTGTCCAACCACCCCAACTTCCTTTTTTTTCACTGTCTTGAGCGCTGAATGGCTTGGCAACCTAAGCCACATAAACGCAGACAAAGGTGTAGATTGTTTTAGAAAGATGATTATGATTATTCTTATTATTGAAAAACTGCAGATTATAAAATATATATATATATATATATATCTATATATATATATATGTTAAAAATGTTATATATATATATAAGAGAGAGAGAGAGAGAGAGAGAGAGAGAGAGAGAGAGAGAGAGAGAGACCCATATCATTCGCAAGAAGTTGCCCCCAATACCCCATCGTGACAATGCTTAACTTCACCCGCAAATCGGATCCGCAATCATCCACCAGGTGTTTAATTTTAGACCCGGCCGAGTTAATAGCATTCATCCGAACATCACCCGTCCAACAGCAACATCCATTATTGAGGAGGTCTCACGAGAGAGAGAGAGAGAGCGAGAGAGAGAGAGAGAGAGAGAGAGAGATTGCGTAACTCAAGCTTCTCAAGCAAAGGCCCCCAAGAGGCTCAGGCCTCAAGTAAACCTTTATTGCGGAACCAGGATGCTGTGTAATGCTATTCGGGAGAGAGAGAGAGAGAGAGAGAGAGAGAGAAGAGAGAGAGAGAGAGAGAATGGTCCAGTCTTTTTAATCCATCTGCTGAGGTAAAGCGCTTTCAGGTTGCTCCTTTGAATAGAGCCTTGTGATGCTCTCTCTCTCTCTCTCTCTCTCTCTCTCTCTCTCTCTCTCTCTCTCTCTCATTCATTAGTTTTATGATTCTTCCATCCTACCATGCGTATTAAGGAGAGAGAAAATATCTTTGATACCCTTGTGTCTACTTTAGTTACGCACATTGTTCTCTCTCTCTCTCTCTCTCTCTCTCTCTCTCTCTCCCCGTAAGTAGCCATCTTGCTTGGTGAGTCGTACCCGCGTGAAGTCAGATTAATCAACAGATATCACAAGTTTAACATACGACTAGAATTTGAGAAATATCTAGAAGTGTTCGTGAACTATCGGTGATAAGATTAGTGTGAAAATAGTAGGATAAAGCGTCTTCTAAGTTTGTATTGTTTATTCAAGTGTAATACTATAAATCAGAACAAGATGGCAGTAGTCCAACTGCGGGAAGAGGTGGCGTAATTTGGCGTGTCTAGCAGATTCGCAATACGATGAGGTAGCAGGAAGGGAACTGGCATTTCTCATCTATGAAATCAGCAACAGTCCTAACCAAAAAGATACAAAAGCATTCATAGATATATTAGAAGGATATAATCCTTCAAACTGGAACAAATCTAATGAAAACATCTTGAAAATAATTGAAGAAGTTCCAAATAAAATCCAAGTGGTCAAGAGACTCATAAAGAAAATATACATAAACCAACATATTCCGACAAAGAAAATGAATAAGGTGAATCTTGTGAATATCCTAATTGATGCATTAGGAAAAAGAATGCCAAAAGCATGCAAACTGTGTAAGGTTTGGTATAGCATAGTCAATCCACAAAACCTAATCAGAAAATGTGCTGCATGCAACATTCCGACCCATCCACAGTGTGCTGAGGTAATACAAGATTTGAGAAAAGATCAAGAAAATTTTTGTTCAACATGTCTATCATGGATAGACAATGTTATTAATTACAAGATGAATGTACAAATAGTTGAGGATGAAGAAGAAGAGGAAGAGGAAGAAGAAGAAGAAAAAGGAAGAAGAGGAAAAACGGAAGAGAAGTAAACAAAATGAAATGACAGAAAAAAATAAGGAAAACAAAGAACAAGATAAAAGTATGGATGCAGAGATACTCATTGATACTACATATGAGGCAATAAAGCGCATACCTACGAAGAAATAAATTACGATATGACAACAGAAAAGCAAATCCCGAAGAGGCTCTACCCAGATCTATACAATGACGGGAAAGAGGAAAAAATAGACAAGAAAGACAAAATCTGCAACCTTTTGAAAAGAGGGAATTGCAGATTTGGAGAAAGATGTTACTACAAACATCCTAAGATATGTCAAAACTATGAAATATATGGTAAATGTGCATACTTAGATGGATATGGGGATGATTGCAGAGATCTGCATCCAAAAAATATGTAAAAACCTAAAAGAAGGAAAAGGATGTAAGTTCGACAAAAAATGCAAATATATGCACCCTGTAGCCATGAATCATAATCAAATAAATAACCAACCAAGTAATAAAATCCAAAATAAGAAAGAAACAAATAAAAGAGAGAAATTCAGAATATCAGGTAAAAGAGAAAAGCAAACCACCAATGGAGATATGCAGAGGTGTCAGCAAAAAATTTCAAAAACATCAGCTCCGAAATTCTACTCAAGAGATATAACTGTATTTATTATGCAAGAGGATATTGCAGAAACGGAGAAAATTGCAGATTCAGACACAAAATGAATAATTATGATGAAGGAAGATCAAATATTATGGAAAAGTTGGATTTTTTAATGTCAGAATTCTGGAAATGAAAAAAAGAACAACATTACAGAACAGGAAAGAGAGCATGGGAAAATCCTTATTACTACCAGTATTAAATGAAGGAGAAAACACGCAAACCATCATAGTGATGAATGCGCAGGGTTTAGTTACGAGTAACTCAAAAAGAAAAATAGAGTACTAGAAGAACTAACCCAAAATGGAAAGAAAATAGATATAATGAATATAAGTGAAACCTGGTATTCCCAAGAGACTGGGAATGATGATCAAATAAAAGGGTTCCAAACTTATAGATCAGATAGAAAAAATAGGAATCAAGGGGGAACCGCAATATATGGGAAAGACAAAAAAACAAGGAAAAATATATGAGAAATATAGTTAACTCAGAATGTGAACTAATAGCGGTAAGAATTTGAATCTGAAAAATTGATGAACATAGTAATATATAGACCTCCTAATACTAAAGAGTTTGACTTAATAATTGAAAAATTGGATGATATATGTAGAAATCACAAGGACTGGACTATTCTCCTATCTGGTGACTTCAACTTTCCTTTCGTAGAATGGAAAGAAACGAATAGGAGATTGTGGTTGTACTTATACATATAAAAAAAGAGAGTAATAGTAGTGCAGAAGATAAGAGGCAATTGAAAAGCTATTAGATATGCTACTAGAATACAAACATTCAACAAATAAATCACCTGCCAACAAGAAAGGAAAATACTTTAGACCTAGTATTTGTGAACGAGATGAATTATGTTAAAGAAATAATAGTTTATAATGCGAATATTTCAGACCATAATGTCATAGAATTAACAGTTCATTCCAAAGCAAGTGAAAATAGAGATAAGCAAGAAATGAAAAAGTGGGAAGGATATGGAAAATACAACTTCTACAGTAAAAATATAAAAATGGTCAGAAATTAATGAAGAATTAAAACAAAGATTGGGATAACATTTTCGTAAGTGATGACATAAGGGTAAATACGGAGATATTATATAAAATATTGGAGAAAATAGTGGAAAAATATATACCGAAGAAGAAAAGTAAACATCATTCATGCATACCAAGAGACAGAAGGATCTTGTTCCAGAAAATCAGAAAGTGGAAAAAAGTCTTGCAAAAGAAAAAAATGCATGGAAAGTTATAGAACTAAAAAGTAAGATAGAAAATGCAGAACAAAACAAAGATTATACAAGCAAAAAGAAAACAATTGAAAAAAACGGGGGGACTTGGGCGAAAAAACCCTATTAAATATCAAGCAAAAACCCCAAGCTATTATACTCATATGCGAAGAAGATGAATAAAAGAAGAATAGAAATAGGCCCTCTGAGAATTGAAGGGAGATTAACGAATGAAAAAAAGGAAATTTGCAACATACTGGCCAGAAACGATATAAGAGAGAATTCACCCCTAGAATAGATAATGAAGATATGATATAGAAGTAGGGATGAAAATTAGTGAATATTTAGCTGACATAGATATTAATGAAGCTGATATTGTGCAGGCTATTAATGAAATTAAAAATGGAGCTGCTGCAGGGCCTGATGGAATTCCTGCTATTTTGTTAAAGAAAGTAGTTCATTCTATCGCAAAGCCACTTGCAATATTATTAAGACAAAGTGTAGATACAGGCAAGATTTATGATGAGCATAAATTAGCATATATTACCCCTACTTTCAAAAGTGGATCAAGACTAGAGGCAAGTAATTATAGGCCTGTGAGTCTAACATCACATATTATGAAAGTGTATGAAAGGGTAATGAAGAAAAATATTATGAAACATTTAATAAAAAATAATTTGTTTATTTAAAGGACAACATGGTTTCGTACCCGGAAAAAGTACACAAACCCAACTGTTAGTCCACCGTGAGAACATATTCAAAAATATGAAAAGCGGAAATGAAACAGATGTGGTTTATTTAGACTTTGCAAAAGCTTTTGATAAAGTAGACCATAATATATTAGCGAAGAAAATTAGAAAACACAATATCGTGGATAAAGTAGGAAGATGGTTAAAAGAATTTTACACAACAGAAAAACAGATAGTTATTGCAAACGACGAGAATCGGATGAAGTCAAGGTAATATCCGGTGTGCCGCAAGGTACGGTGTTAGCTGCAATACTGTTTGTTATTATGATTGAAGACATAGACAGTATGTGAAGGATTCGGTAGTGAGTAGTTTCGCAGATGACACAAGAATAAGTAGAGAAATTACTTGTGATGAAGATAGGAACGCTCTACAAAGAGACCTTAACAAAGTATATGATTGGGCAGAGGTAAATAGGATGGTATTTAACTCTGATAAATTTGAATCAATAAATTATGGAGACAGAGAAAGAAAGCTATATGCATATAAGGGACCTAATAATGAGACCATCACAAATAAGGAAGCAGTTAAAGACCTTGGTGTGATGATGAATAGGAACATGTTATGCAATGATCAAATAGCAACTCTGTTGGCAAAATGTAAAGCAAAAATGGAATGTTGTTACGGCACTTCAAAACAAAGAAAAGCTGAACACATGATTTATTGCTTTTATAAAACATATGTTCGTAGTCCACTTGAATATTGCAATATGATATGGTACCCACACTATCAAAAGGATATTGCACAAATAGAGAGTGTACAAAGGTCCTTTACAGCTAGAATAGAAGAAGTTAAGGACCTAGACTACTGGGAAAGACTACAATTCTTAAAATTATATAGTCTAGAAAGGAGAAGAGAACGCTACATGATAATTCAGGCATGGAAACAGATAGAAGGAATAGCAGAAAATATCATGGAACTAAAAATATCAGAAAGAGCAAGCAGAGGTAGATTAATAGTGCCCAAAACTATACCAGGAAAAATAAGGAAAGCACACAGGACATTAATCCACTACGCACCAGCATCGATAATGCAGCGTCTATTCAATGCGTTGCCAGCTCATCTGAGGAATATATCAGGAGTGAGCGTAGATGTGTTTAAGAATAAGCTCGACAAATATCTAAACTGCATCCCAGACCATCCAAGATTGGAAGATGCAAAATATACCGGAAGATGTACTAGCAACTCTCTGGTAGACATTAGAGGTGCCTCACACTGAGGGACCTGGGGCAACCCGAACAAGATGTAAGGTCTGTAAGGTAAGGTCTCTCTCTCTCAAAACACATTGATGATGCTTGTAATTGTATCTCGTATATTTACACAATCTTATTTTTAATTCTTAGTGATGGTATTCAGTCAATTATAAACAATCTGATCCTTCCAACTTGTATAGTGGTCGTATTGAGACAGTTAAGTACAATCTTGTTTTTAAACTCGTAGTCATGGTATTTGGTGAATTATACGCTACTTTTATTTTTACTCGTATATTATACATAATCTTATTTTCAACTAGTAGGTTATACACAGTATTAGTTTTCAACTCGTAAATTATACAGTCTTTTTTTTCAACTCGAAAATTATACACAATCTTATTTTTCAACTCGTAGATTATACACAATCTTATTTTTTAACTCGTAAATAATACACAATCTTATTTTTCAACTCGAAAATTATACACAATCTTATTTTTCAACTCGTAAATAATACACAATCTTATTTTCAACTCGTAGATTATACACAGTTTTAGTTTTCAACTCGTAAATTATACCCAATCTTAATTTTCAACTCAAAAATTATACACAATTTTATTTTTGACTCGTAAATCATACATAATCTTATTTTTTAACTCGTAAATTATATACAGTCTTATTTTTCAACTCGAAAATTATACACAATCTTATTTTTCAACTCGTAGATTATACACAATCGTATTTTTCAACTCATAAAGTATACACAGTCTTATATTCGACTCGTAAATTATGCACAATCTTATTTTTCAATTCGAAAATGATACACAATCTTATTTTTCAACCCACAAAGTATTGCTGTTTTATATTTGACTCGTAAATTATACACAATCTTATTTTTCAACCCACAAAGTATACGCAGTCTTATATCCGACTCGTAAATTATACACAATCTTATTTTTCAACCCACAAAGTATACGCAGTCTTATATTCGACTCGTAAATTATACACAATCTTATTTTTCAACCCATAAAGTATACGCAGTCTTATATTCGACTCGTAAATTATACACTATTTTATTTTTCAACTCTTATGGTACTTAGTTAATGATACACAATCTTAGTCAGTGCAGTGAGCTGAAGTCGAATGCCACAGGTAAGACACATCACAGAATTCCCCCAAGTCGTATCTTAACCAGAAAATTCGCAGAGACCACTCGTCAAAGATTCCTTTGTTCATTGTGCAATTGCAGTCGTTTTGTTGCATTTAACAAAACAATGAAGCTCGCCAATGTTCCTTGTCTACGTGTCACTGGCTGTCACAGTCGGTGACGTTGTGAATTTCAGTGCTCACAGTTGATCGTGTCATGTGATTTGCGTTTTACTTGTTTCTGTATTTTTCGTGTCTCGTGTTTTGGTATATTCGCCACTTTTTTTTTTTTTTTAGTGTTCCTTTCTCTTAATTCCATTAATGACATTAGTTTCGCTTTTACAAAAGTGTGAAAGGTTTGTATGATATTATGAAAGCGCCTCAGCGGCGTGGTTGGTATGGTATTAGCGTCCCACCTCGGTGGTCGCGCGTTCGATTCTCGGCCATTCCATTGAGGAGTGAGAGATGTGTATTTCTGGTGATAAGTTCACTCTCGACGTGGTTCGGAAGTCACGTAAAGCCGTTGGTCCCGTTGTTGAATAACCACTGGTTCCATGCAACGTAAAAGCACCATACATACTACATACATACATACATAACATTGTGAAACGAGATAATGAACAAAGATCATATTGAGAGTAAGCCATTGCGATAAGAGAGAGAGAGAGAGAGAGAGAGAGAGAGAGAAATTGGCACTCTATTATTAATCTGTTTCTTTGTTGTATTTTTAACCTCTGCAGTCGAGCGTGCTCACGCATTGATTAGTTTTGTGTTAAGATGTTTCTGCTTGTTGAGGGCGAAGAGTTACTTTGTGTGTGTATGAGAATGTAGTAACGTAAAGAAACATTAATGGATAAACCCGTGGGAGTCTCTCCTTAATGGAAAGCATATGAAATGATTAATTTTTTTCGGATAACTTTGGCGTTATCTGTTAACAGAGAAAATAGTAAATCGAATTCAGTGTTTATCGACGTTTGTTGATATCTCTGCTACTGGAACATTGACGCAGATGTGAAACATTTTTTCCCAGTAATGCTTATCAGTTGTGTGAGTGATTTCCACTATTATTCGGTAGTTTCAGGTTCCTCTCAATGATAGTTAACTCAAGAGAGTAG
>NC_087200.1:191055507-191113007 GCF_015104395.2 Macrobrachium nipponense | reverse complement strand
AAGAAAGAGTGTAGACCATGTTCTTAAAAGTTAAAACGGTTGATTTAACGTTAATCTCCCTGTGGCGTTGCCCATTAAGTCTGAAGTTCAAAAATCCACTTTAGTCTTGAAGCCGAAGATACAAACATAGCTTTATAGAAAATATATTGAGAGAGAGAGAGAGAGAGAGAGAGAGAGAGAGAGAGAGAGAGAGAGAGAGAGAGAAACTGGAGGTTTCAGCTCTCTAATGGCCAGTCTTATCAAGTTTTCCTTAAAGTTCTTAACTTTGTAAGCTTAAAGGGTTGTTGTTGATGCTCTCGGAGTTTTCATTTGCCGTCAGTTATATCCAGATGTAGAGTTTACCAGACCAGTGAAAACTCAGGCGGAATTTTCACTTATTTCCCCTCTTGATTCCGTTGTCAGATTAAGATAACCGTCTATAATATTTATAATTTCTTTTGCATGTAGATAGGGTCTACTTTCGATGACCTTTTTATAGGTACCACTTTTGCGTATTTATTTCCAAAACCGGTATTGGGGGCAGAGCTGTCAGTGCACCTCACGTGGTGCACTGTAGGCGTTACTAAAGGGCATTTGCAGGCTTTCAGTAATGCAGTCATTCACTGTTTAGCTTTTACTTTACCTCCATTTTCGCGCTCTTTTCTTCAGTCTTGCTGTCCAACCTCTTTTCCTCTATTCCTTCTTAGTACTTTATCTCCTTTATCTTCTGGATCTTGTTCCCTTGCTGTCCAACCACCCCAACTCCCCCTTTTCATTGTCTTGAGGGGGGGAATGACCGAAAGTGCTCCAGTGCTTGGCTTGACAGCCTAAATTTTAGAAAAAGGTCTCAAAATATGTTGTAGGGGAAACCATAGACTCCGGTAAACCAGAGTCTGGTTTTATGAGTGCTTCGTTTCTAGGGAGAGATGGATGTTATTCTTAAGAGACGGACTTATCGTCTCCTCAGCCGAAAGACTGCTTTCTCTTCCTCCCTTGTATTTTTTTTTCTCTCGAGTAAATGGCTTTGTTTTGGGGTCCGCTAGTCTGTCTCTTCTCTCACAGTAAAAAAATATTTGTAATTAAAATGGAGAGGAATAAAGAAGTGTACTTGAAGTGACGGATGGTATATCATGTCTCTTGACCTAAGATGCATAGATAATAATAATAAAAGGTGCCAAAACAATTTTTTTTTTCGGATGACTTCTTTATTTGCTCATGTTTCCAATCTGACATTTGGTAAAATATCTTCCGCTCAGCGTTGTCTGATTTATTTATTTATTTGTTATTTATTTTTTTTACCGTTCCATATCCGGCGAGAGAACTGGCTGGGATGTTTATTTTGAAGAGGCGTTTTGTTGGTATATGTTTCCGTTCAGATATATATTTTAGCAATGTTTGCCTGTTTAGACCCTTTCGGGAATTTCATTTTTTTTCTTTCTTTTTTTCCCCTAATTTTGAGCCGATTTTATGCATATTTTCTGTCCTCTCTTGTTGAATGAAATTCCAGTTGAAACCTGTTTGGTTGGAGTTCTGACTGGGCAGTTTTACCTGTTAACTGTTTTATCAAGAATAACTTTAATTCCCCTTAAATTCCATCTTGGAAGATCAAGGTAGATATATTGAGTTGTACATTTTCTTTTATTTCAGTTCCAGCTCCAGTCGGAGACTGAATGATATAACTGAAAATATAAAGCGAGTGTCTGTCGTCTAATGAAAATTCCAAGCGGATTTCCAGCGACTGATTAAAATTCCAGCAGGCATAACTAGCTTTGAACTGGCATTCCAGGTTAAGATGATAATGATGAATGACGATGACTTCGATGCAACTTGCATCTTTAAAATTGCAAGCATTCGACACGCGATTAAATCTTAATGCATAGTGTTCGGTCCAGAGGTCGCGTGGAGCGGAGTTTATCAGAAGCTAAAATCTGCATCGGGTGGGGCGGGGGGGGGGGGGGGGGGGCGTTGCGACCAGGTAAAACCAATTAATGCCATTCAGTTGACAGGTTGTATCCTTCTGACTTAACCATTGCTAGAGACTAGGCTTTATTCTACTTCCGGATGCTTTTGCTTCTGATGACAAATGCAACACTAATCTCTCTCTCTCTTCTCTCTCTCTCTCTCTCTCTCTCTCTCTCTCTCTCTCAACATACTTAGTAGAAAACTATTTCTGTATTTTGACGGACGGAACACCTGTAACTTATGTAGGTCTCTCTCTCTCTCTCTCTCTCTCTCTCTCTCTCTCTCTCTCTCTCTCTCTTTAATGCGTTGCCAGCTCATCTGAGGAACATATCAGGAGTGAGCGTAGATGGGTTTGAGAATAAGCTCGACAAATATCTAAGCTGCATCCCAGACCATTCAAGATTGGAAGATGCAAAATACACCGGAAGATGCATAAGCAAATCTTTGGTAGACATGAGAGGTGCCTCACACCGAGGGGGACCTAGGGCAACCCGAACGAGCTGTAAGGTAAGGTAAGGTCTCGCTGATCGGAACTTGGAAGGGTTGGAAAAGTGTGTGACCTGTTGATTAAGCGTTACTTCCAAGACCTTTGAGATCAGTCATTGTGAGGAAATCGCCCAAGAGAAAGAAGAACCACGAATTCTGATTTTTATAATGAGAATGTTGGCTTTGACCAGGGCAACTTAGGTCAATTTGGAATATTTAGCATTTTAGACAAATAACGACGTTTGATCTAACATTTTTATTCCCACTTCTGTCAGTCAGGAACTGGAACGTGTAGTAGTAATATCCTGTATTTACGTAATCCTAGCAATTCTTCAGATGATGTGACGCCAGTTTTATTACCCAATCAATCAACCAGTCCTTCACAGATAGTTTGTTTTGCTAAGACTGTTGTATTATTGTATTCATACAAACCTTGGAAGAATAATTTATGATACATCGTCAGTTGGTCCTCTGTGGGCACTAAAGGACGGGAACTCTAAGACCTGGAGGAAGGACTTAGACCTCCTGTGAGGACGGAGGCTGAAGATGGAGTGGAGATTTGTAGAAGACAAAGCACAAGAAAGACATGATTTTGCGGAATTTGACAGAGGTCCTTTGAGTCACGCTGTGTTTGAGCCAGTGATTTTAATTAATGATAATTGTATGATAGGTGTATTAGCTATGATAGGTTTAGGTAGTTGCTGAGCAAGTCATAAGAACTGAGTCACTTATACACTTGTAAGGCAGGTTAGATGTTTTGCCTGAAATGTGAATTAAAACATTGAATGAGGTGACGGTACTGGAGACCTAATTATATGTTGAATAGAATAATCATTCCTAAATGAATCAAGTCAATATTTTCAGGTAAATTAGATTAAAATTGTCTCCAATTTTGCACCTTGGATGGGGAATATTTCTACGTAATATCACCAAATGCACTACTTTCGCATTGGGGATATAAATACCTTATTCGAATGTTTGTACTATTGGGTCTCATGAGAGCAGAGGGACGAAAAATGTATCATTGGCACGTTTGGCTGGTGACTCGCTTTATTGCTATCCCGGTCGTTTAACGCCTGAACATCTATATTACCAGCTTCCCGTCTTCTTGGAAAAAATGAACGCTTCATTATAGCTATAGGCACACAAGGACAGCAAAAGGATGCTCACGACCGTACGTTAAGTAGGTTTGTTTTAAGGAAAATAATTGCCTTTTTTTTAGTACTGAGTTACAGAAAATGGAAAATATTGAGTTCTAAGTTATAGAAAAAGGGGGAAGTTTTCCTTTTTCAGTTTTCATTTCCAATGATTTTTATTTAAAAAAAAACTTTGACATGTATTAATGAAGATATTTGATTGAACTGTCAATTTGTACAAGAAATATAGATCTGAATTAGGTTTTGATCTCACAGTAGTTTCGTAAAGTTTCAGTTACAATTTCATGAAAGTTTTTTTGTTCTAAAAATTGTCTCAAGAACCTGTGCTCCAAATCTGTATTTGAAGGCAGTCACTGCAGACTGCCTCTTCTGTACCACTGCCTTTTTTGTGTCAGATTAACAGTCTGTCTCCAACACAACAAACATCGAATATCACAAATTAACTCATTATAATTTTATTTCAATCTTGTGTTTATGAGTTGACTTAGTTTACGTGAAAGCCAGTTCCAAGGTTTCACCCTATAGCTAATGTGTTTATGATGTAGTATTCTCTCTCTCTCTCTCTCTCTCTCTCTCAGTCGGTTTGCGGTTCGTTTAGATTAATTAGGTGTAGACCCCTGGTGTCTCACCTGCCAACCGAGACGTCTCTTATGATCATCAGTAGGTCTTGTAAAAGCATCATGCATCGGGAAGTGATTATATCCATTATATTAGCGTTATAAGAAGTTTGAAACTCCTCTCAGTAATTTAGCAGCCGAAGGAAGGACGACAGAAAAGAGGACAGAGTAAATATAATAGTAACAATAATGATAATGATAATAGCATCATAAGCATATAGCAGATCCTCTCAGTAACTTAGCATGCGAACCAAGGATGAATATGAAAAAGAAAAAATAATGATAATAGCGTCAGGAGCAGGTAGTAGTTCCTCTCAAGAATTGGCAGGAGAACGAAGGAAGATAGGAGAGAGAACAGAAAGCAAGTTATAATAATAATAATAATAATAATAATAATAATAATAATAATAATAATAATAATAATAATAATAATAATAATAATAATAATATTGGTGGCGCCGTGGAGGAGTGGGTTAGGTCGTCAATAGACTTAAGTTGGATGGGTGACCGCTCTCCTCGGCGTTGATTCCTTGGGAAAGGATCTTTACCATAATTTCCTCAGTCTACTCAGCTGTAAATGAGTACCTATCCTTGATGGGGTAGGGTCCAGCTATGGGTTAAATAGCAAAACTCAGCAATGATGGAAAGAAATGAAGGAATAAACGACAACGACGTAAATGGAACCTCTGGCAACAGAGGAGCTTCGTCCGGCAACCAGGTATTCAACCCAATTGAAGGGGAAGACGGTCAGGTACTTGGAGGTCGTCATCCAGCAACTGATCACCACAACGACAATAATCAACAGCCTGAGATTGGAGCTACAGAGGCAAAAAGGAAGCTAGAAAAACTAGAGGCTGAAGTAGCTCCAGGACTCATGCAGAAGAGTGTGATCCTAGAAACGGCACACATAGTAAGAAGAGTGATGGACTCCTAAGGAGGCAGGATGCAACCCGGAACCCCACACTATAAATACCACCCAGTCGAATTGGAGGACTGTGATGAGCAGCAAAAAAAAAAAAAAAAAAAAAAAATAATAATAATAATAATAATAATCTAGCAAGGTTAATATCAGGAGAGAGGAATCTTCCAGGGCGACTCACTGTCCCCACATACTCTTTCGTAGTAAAGCCATGATTCCCGATAAACAAAAGTAACTGGGGGGGGGGGGGGGGGCGAAGAAATTGGATGCTGGGTACCAACTCAAGAAAGGAGGCAAAAAAATTAACCATCTGATGTTCATGGACGACATCAAGCTGTATGGTAAGAGTATCAAGGAAATAGATACCCTAATCCAGACTGTAAGGATTGTATCTGGGTACATCAGGATGGAGTTTGGAATAGAAAAATGCGCCTTAGTCAACATACAAAAAGGCAAAGTAACAAGGACTGAAGGGATAAAAAGCTACCAGATGGGAGCAACATCAACACATAGATGAGACGGGGATACAAATACCTGGGAATAATGGAAGGAGGAGATACAAAACACCAAGAGATGAAGGACACGATCAGGAAAGAATATATGCAGACTCAAGGCGATACTCAAGTCAAAACTCAACGCCGGAAATATGATAAAAGCCATAAACACATGGGCAGTGCCAGTAATCAGATACAGCACAGGAATAGTGGAATGTACGAAGGCAGAATTCCGCAGCATATGACAATACACAAAGCACTACACCCAAGAGCAAATACGGACAGACTATACATATCACGAAAGGAAGGAGGGAGAGGACTACTAAGTATAGAGGACTGCGTCAACATCGAGAACAGAGCACTGGGGCAATATCTGAAAACCAGTGAAGACGAGTGGCTAAGAGTGCATGGGAAGAAGACTAATAAAAGTAGACGAAGACCCAGAAATATACAGAGACAGGAGAATGACAGCCAGAACAGAGGACTGGCACAACAAACCAATGCACGGACAATACATGAGACAGACTAAAGAACTAGCCAGCGATGACCATGGGAAATGGCTACAGAGGGGAGAGCTAAAGAAGGAAACTGAAGGAATGATAACAGCGGCACAAGATCAGGCCCTAAGAACCAGATATGTTCAAAATACGATAGACGGAAATAACATCTCTCCCATATGTAGGAAGTGCAATACGAAAAATGAAACCATAAACCACATAGCAAGTGAATGCCCGGCACTTGCACAGAACCAGTACAAAAAGAGGCATGATTCAGTGGCAAAAGCCCTCCACTGGAGCCTGTGCTAGAAACATCAGCTACCTTGCAGTAATAAGTGGTACGAGCACCAACCTGAAGGAGTGACAGAAAACGATCAGGCAAAGATCCTCTTGGACTATGGTATCAGAACGGATAGGGTGATACGTGCAAATAGACCAGACGTGACGTTGATTGACAAAGTTAAGAAGAAAGTATCACTCATTGATGTCGCAATACCATGGGACACCAGAGGTGAAGAGAAAGAAAGAGGGAAAAAAGGGAAAAAACTCGGATTAAGTATCAAGATCTGAAAATAGAAATAAGAAGGATATGGGATATGCCAGTGGAAATCGTACCCATAATCATAGGAGCACTAGCACGATCCAAGATCCCTGAAAAGGAATCTAGAAAAACTAGAGGCTGAAGTAGCTCCAGGACTCATGCAGAAGAGTGTGATCCTAGAAACGGCGCACATAGTGAGAAAAGTGATGGACTCCTAAGGAGGCAGGATGCAACCCGGAACCCCACACTATAAATACCACCCAGTCGAATTGGAGGACTGTGATAGAGCAAAAAAAAAAAAAATAATAATAAAATAAAATAAAATAATAATAATAATAATAATAATAATAATAATAATAATAATAGCGTCAGGAGTAGGTAGTAGTTCATCTTAATAATTTAGCAGGAGAACGAACGAAGGAAGATAGGAGAGAGAACAAGAAGCAGTAATAATTAATAATAATAATAATAATAATAATAATAATAATAATAATAATATAATAATAATAATAATAATAACGTCAGAACAGCAGGTAGTAGTTCCTCTCAATAATTTGGCAGGAGAACGAAGGAAGATAAAGATAGAGAACAGAAAGCAAGTAATAATAATAATAATAATAATAATAATAATAATAATAATAATAATAATAATAATAAGAGGCTCTCTGCTTCTGAATGACCCACCATAAGCTCTGGTACTTAGCCTTAAATCTCCTCTGAATGAGATATTAGTTTCCCTTTGTTGCAGAAGCTTTATGGGGAGTAATTGCGTATTTTATGACTCGAATATTCTTTGCTTAGGGAGGAAATGGTGGTGGTGATATTTCAGGTGGCCTAGTTTTTTTTTTTTTTTTTTTTTTTTTGTAGTTTCTGTTTATTTTAGAAGCTTTTTTTTTTTTTTCATTCGAGTTGAATTGTGATTGACTTGGGAAAATATACATTTTTATTTGTGTAAAGTTAATCTCGTGTTTTTTTTTCAATGGGGGTGATATTTCAGGTGGGCTATTTTTTTTTCTGGTGTTGATATGAAAAGCTTTTTTATTCAAGTTGTTTTTATATTCTTGTGAATTGTGAGAGACTTGGGAAAATTTGCATTTTTTTTTTTTTATGTCATGTTCATCTCGTGTATTTTGGTGGTGGTGAAATTTCAGGTATCCTTTTTTTTTTTTTTTTTTTTTTTGTAATCTTAATGTTTATATTAAACCCTTTTTCTATTTGGGTTGTTTTTATTTTATGTACTAATGACCTGTGACTCAGAAAATTCGCATTTTTATTTGTGTCAAGTTAAATCACGTTTTTTTTTTTTTTTTTTTTTTTTTTTTTTTATTTTTTCTGTCTATGCTTGGATTAGGTATAGCTTTTTTTTTAGGTCTTTTGCATGAGAAGAGTTTTATCCTGAGTTGTTTTTAATCTCATCCTTTTGGTTTGTAAGTGACCTGGAAAATATTCATTTTTATTTGTGTCCATTTAATATAATTTTTTTTTTATCTTTTTCTTTCATTTTATGCGTGGATCAAGTCTCGTTTTTAGAATCTGTAAAACACTTTGCATTTGTCTTGTAAGGAAATGGGTATCATTATAGTAATAGACATTTGTGACTGTCACATTATGTATGTATGTGAATACCTTGATTTTTATGTGATTTTAATGTTATTTTAAATTAACTTTAAAAGGTTTTTTTTTATCTCTCAGAATTTCGAGTTGTTGTAATGATTAAGGAGTCTAGTATGTACCTACTTTCGAAAGTCTTCACTTTCTCAGCGATTTATAATAATGTTGGGACAGAAATTTCTTGTGTAACTATGAATTTCTTTTGTGGATTAATAAATAGGTATGCGTTATTTCACACACAACTGTATATGCATATACGTGTATATATATATATATATATATATATATATTATAGTATATATATATATATATATATATATATATATATATAGTAGGAATAAAACAGCAAACAGCCATCGTAGCATTTTGGCCAATAAATTTAAAATGCTACGGTGGCTGTTTGCTGTTTTATTCCTACTGAATCTACGGCCTTCTAGATGCCCCAATCTTCCAGTTATATATATATATATATATATATATATATATATATATATATATATATATATAATAATTAGGTATCCTATCCTCTTAAGAGTTTAAACAATTATCCCTATCACTGTACGGTAAATAATTTTAGATGTGGTTTGTGTGTATATATTTATATATATATATATATATATATATATATATATATATATATATATATATATATATATACACCACATCTGAAATTATTTACCGCACAGTGATAGGGTCTCTCTTTTATAATTGTTTAAGCAGTTAAGAGGATAATGTCCACGGTGAAAGGCATGAAAACCTAAAAATAAAAACACCTATTAAAAATACCACTTCAAAATTAGAAATGGCCTTCCGTTTTGGAGCAAAAATTAAATCCCTGAGCGGTGGAACAGTAAATGGATATTTCCTGGGTCGTCATACATTATGGCGACGTTTATTTAGGCTACAGGCTGAGGGAGACTGATGGTGCTGTCAGAGGTCATTTTAATGGCTGACTTTAATGTTAAGGTTATTTTGTCACTGGAAGGTTTTGTTCTGTGAAATTTAGGCCGTCAAGCCAAGCACTGGGCTACTTCCGGACTTCAGGAGATCCATAAAATAAAGATGAGGAGGTGGAAGGCTTTCAAGGTATAATTTACAGAAAATCTCACAGATGCACTAAGAAGTAATAGTTAGAGGAGATGGACAGCAAGATTGGAGAATGAAATCGGGAATAGATGTCAAGAAGAGGGTGCAGCTGAGGGGCGAAAGGTTCAGTCATTTTCACCAAAGCTAATCATTATTTAACCTGTTATTATATGAATAATCGATGTGTATTGATGTCTTGACGTCATTTTACGATGTATAATGACTAGTTTTCGTAAGACCAGAGATTGATTTCTCTACAAGTGAATAACTGGAAAATGTATGAAGGTGATTCTGGGTAGTTCATGCAACATTCATGCAAGAGGTATTGCAAGCTCAGTGAATATCGATACACTTAAGGGTCTTCAGTTCAGTATCCTTGGGGCACTGCGAATCGACTATTGGGAGAAGAAAATCTGCCTCTTAGGAATGCACGCTCAGACACGTAACCCCCCCCCCCCTCTCTCTCTCTCTCTCTCTCTCTCTCTCTCTCTCTCTCTCTCAGTTACTTTTTTGACAAATGGCTCTTGTTTCATTATGCCTGTTGAAAGTCGTCCATTGAGTGGATTCCAGTCGTTGGAATTCGCAAGGAATGGGTTTGTTTTGCATCCGAGGAGAGGCTCGACTGAAAGGTGACTGCTCGTCGGATGAAGTACTACTGGCCTCTTCCAGGGAAATGAACTCTCTTTAACTTAGTTGGTTCGTAGTGGCTTTGCATGTTACAACCATCTTTTGAGATATATACACTTATTATAAATTAGAGACGTAGAGGACTATATATATATATATATATCTATATTATATAATCTATATATATATATATATGGTATATATATATGTGTGTGTGTGTGTGTGGTAGTTATATATATATATATATATATATATATATATATATATATATATATATATATATATATATATATTCATAGTTAAGCAGTTTCCCCTTAAAACAGAGGGTGTTCTCTGAATTTCATATCTTGACTCTCATTACAATATGTATATATATAATATTATATATATATATATATATATATATATAATGTCCTTGGTATTTTACTATTAGTGTTCTATTTATCTATCTATCAACTATATACATAACTTTTTTCTTGTTAATACAATTTAATGTTGAAACTAGAGAGGTCACATTCAAGTACTTAAAATAATTGCTTTTCCTGCTGTACCTTCCCATGGGCCTTTCGTCTAGCGGCCAAACACGATACGAATCGTATTGTACCCGTATAACAAACCGCACTGTGAACGCGTCCTGTCATTCACTTCAGTATGAGGTACCTGTAGGAGTACGGATATTAAAGACGATAGTATATCATTGAAAGACAACAGGAGGGAAGTCTATATGGCCAGCAGGAGTTGGAGATTTTTTTTTTAACCCGTATGTATCCACATTTGCGGCGTGTTTAGCACAAGTCCCGTTGAGGATTACCTTAAAATAGAAGATTGTAAATATCATAAAGAAATATTATTAATTTTTCCCCCTAGCCAAAATTGTGACTTTACTACCGGCCACCATAAAGTAATGTGACCTTTTTTCCCATAGCCAAAATTGTGACTTTTTTTCAGCTCTTCGTAAAGTATATGGGTTCGAGTCCTTCGTGAGAAAGAAAATTTCCCCCATTGTAATGAAAGCAAGAGCGGAAATATCCATGGATTTTACATTTGCGGTATTGTAATGGCAACAGTAAAACTATGAAGAAAAAGGAATTTGATTTTGAAAGGACAGTTTCCAGACTAGGAACTCTCTCTCTTTTGTTCTTGAATTTTTCTTATGCTTAGGTGCTTAGTATTTCTCTCTCTCTCTCTCTCTCTCTCTCTCTCTCTCTCTCTCTCTCTCTCTCTCTCAGAATGTGAACTAATAGCGGTAGAATTTGAATCTGAAAAATTAATGAACATAGTAATATATAGACCTCCTAATACTAAAGAGTTTGACTTAATAATAGAAAAATTGGATGATATATGTAGAAATCACAAGGACTGGACTATTCTCCTATCTGGAGACTTCAACTTTCCTTTCGTAGACTGGAAAGAACGAATAGGAGATTGTGGTTGTACTTATACATATAAAAAAGAGAGTAATAGTAGTGCAGAAGATAAGAGGCAATTCGAAAAGCTATTAGATATGCTACTAGAATACAACATTCAACAAATAAATCACCTGCCAACAAGAAAGGAAAATACTTTAGATCTAGTATTTGTGAACGAGATGAATTATGTTAAAGAAATAATAGTTTATAATGCGAGTATTTCAGACCATAATGTCATAGAATTAACGGTCCATTCCAAAGCAAGTGAAAACAGAGATAAGCAAGAAATGAAAAAGTGGGAAGGATATGGAAAATACAACTTCTACAGTAAAAATATAAAATGGTCAGAAATAAATGAAGAATTAAACAAAGATTGGGATAACATTTTCGTAAGTGATGACATAAGGGTAAATACGGAGATATTATATAAAATATTAGAGAAAATAGTGGATAAATATATACCGAAGAAGAAAAGTAAACATCAGTCATGCATACCAAGAGACAGAAGGATCTTGTTCCAGAAAATCAGAAAGTGGAAAAAAGGTCTTGCAAAAGAAAAAAATGCATGGAAAGTTATAGAACTAAAAAGTAAGATAGAAAATGCAGATCAAAAGATTATACAATCAAAAGAAAATGAAAAACGGGACTTGGAAGAAAAAACCCTAATAAATATCAAGCAAAACCCCAAACTATTATACTCATACGCGAAAAAGATGAATAAAAGAAGAATAGAAATAGGCCCTCTAAGAATTGAAAGGAGATTAACGAATGAAAAAAAGGAAATTTGCAACATATTGGCAGAACGATATAAGAGAGAATTCACCCCTAGAATAGATAATGAAGATAATGATATAGAAGTAAGGGACGAAAATAGCGAGAATATTTAGCTGACATAGATATTAATGAAGCTGATATTGGCAGGCTATAATGAAATTAAAATGGAGCTGCGGCAGCAGGGCGTGATGGAGTTCCTGCTATTTTGTTAAAGAAAGTAGTTCATTCTATCGCAAAGCCACTTGCAATATTATTAAGACAAAGTGTAGATACAGGCAAGATTTATGATGAGCACAAATTAGCATATATTACCCCTACTTTCAAAAGTGGATCAAGACTAGAGGCAAGTAATTATAGGCCTGTGAGTCTAACATCACATATTATGAAAGTGTATGAAAGGGTAATGAAGAAAAATATTATGAAACATTTAATAAAAAATAATTTGTTTAATATAGGACAACATGGTTTTGTACCCGGAAAAAGTACACAAACCCAACTGTTAGTCCACCGTGAGAACATATTCAAAAATATGAAAAGCGGAAATGAAATAGATGTGGTTTATCTAGACTTTGCAAAAGCTTTTGACAAGGTAGACCATAATATATTAGCAAAGAAAATTAGAAAACACAATATCGTGGATAAAGTAGGAAGATGGTTAAAAGAATTTTTACACAACAGAAAACAGATAGTTATTGCAAACGATGAGAAATCGGATGAAGCCAAGGTAATATCCGGTGTGCCACAAGGTACGGTGTTAGCTGCAATACTGTTTGTTATTATGATTAAAGACATAGACAGTAATGTTAAGGATTCGGTAGTGAGTAGTTTCGCCGATGACACAAGAATAAGTAGAGAAATTACTTGTGATGAAGATAGGAACGCTCTACAGAGACCTTAACAAAGTATATGATTGGGCAGAGGTAAATAGGATGGTATTTAACTCTGATAAATTTGAATCAATAAATTATGGAGACAGAGAAGGAAAGCTATATGCATACAGGGGACCTAATAATGAGACAATCACAAATAAGGAAGCAGTTAAAGACCTTGGTGTGGTGATGAATAGGAACATGTTATGCAATGATCAAATAGCAATTCTATTGGCAAAATGTAAAGCAAAAATGGGAATGTTGTTACGGCACTTCAAAACAAGAAAAGCTGAACACATGATTATGCTTTATAAAACATATGTTCGTAGTCCACTTGAATATTACAATATGATATGGTACCCACACTATCAAAAGGATATTGCAACAAAATAGAGTTGTAACAAAGGTCCCTTTACAGCTAGAATAGTAGAAGTTAAGGACCTTGACTACTGGGAAAGACTACAATCCTTAAAATTATAAAGTCTAGAAAGGAGAAGAGAACGCTACATGATAATTCAGGCATGGAAACAGATAGAAGGAATAGCAGAAAACATCATGGAACTAAAAATATCAGAAAGAGCAAGCAGAGGTAGATTAATAGTGCCCAAAACTATACCAGGAAAAATAAGGAAAGCACACAGGACATTAATCCACAATGCACCAGCATCGATAATGCAGCGTCTATTCAATGCGTTGCCAGCTCATCTGAGGAATATATCAGGAGTGAGCGTAGATGTGTTTAAGAATAAGCTCGACAAATATCTAAACTGCATCCCAGACCATCCAAGATTGGAAGATGCAAAATATACCGGAAGATGTACTAGCAACTCTCTGGTAGACATTAGAGGTGCCTCACACTGAGGGACCTGGGACAACCCGAACAAAATGTAAGGTCTGTAAGGTAAGGTCTCTCTCCTACTATTACCCACACAAATACTCTCCTTTTTCTCTTGCTATAACCCCTCCCCCCAACCTCATCCCCCTCCTCTGTGTGTGGGGGGGAGGGGTGGGAATAAATGGGGAGGATCAAGTAAGGTGACTAAGGTCCTAAGCCTATACGTTGCCTCTCTGGCCAAGACTACTAAATTATTTACCTGGCCTCCGCCTCCTCTCCTCTCTCTCTCCCCCGACCCCTCCTCTTCCCTTGTTTTTCTTCCCTTCTCCAATTGTATTTTCTTTGTCTCGAACATGGACGAGTTTTGTTTCTTTGAATGTTTTTTTTTTTGAAAGTATAATGATAGATATGTTTATTTTTGATGTGTTTCAGGGCCTTGAGTGGCGTTCTTATTACTGTGAGACTTATCATTTCTTGCCAGTCATTATTATTATTATTGTTATTATTATTATTATTATTATTATTATTATTATTATTATTATTATTATTATTATTATTATTTATTTGGACTGAAGATGAACCCAGAGAAGGATTCGAAAGCTTTTATCAAGTGCTTATAAATTATACACGAACTTTTAACATTTTTATTATTGTGGACCTCTTCGAATATTGTATAAGTTCTCGTGATAGCGAGTTTTTCCCCCAGCAAACAATTATTATTATTATTATTATTATTATTATTATTATTATTATTATTTATTTATTTATTTTTTTATTTTTTTATTTTTTTTTGCTCTATCACAGTCCTCCAATTCCACTGGGTGGTATTTATAGTGTGGGGTTCCGGGTTGCATCCTGCCTCCTTAGGAGTCCATCACTTTTCTTACTATGTGCGCCGTTTCTAGGATCACACTCTTCTGCATGAGTCCTGGAGCTACTTCAGCGTCTAGTTTTTCTAGATTCCTTTTCAGGGATCTTGCGATCGTGCCTAGTGCTCCTATGATTATGGGTACGATTTCCACTGGCATATCCCATATTCTTCTTATTTCTATTTTCAGATCTTGATACTTATCCACTTTTTCCCTCTCTTTCTCTTCAACTCTGGTGTCCCATGGTATTGCGACATCAATGAGTGATACTTTCTTCTTGGCTTTGTCAATCAACGTCACGTCTGGTCTATTTGCACGTATCACCCTATCCGTTCTGATACCATAGTCCCAGAGGATCTTTGCCTGATAGTTTTCTATCACTCCCTCAGGTTGGTGCTCGTACCACTTATTACTGCAAGGTAGCTGATGTTTCTTGCACAGGCTCCAGTGGAGGGCTTTTGCCACTGAATCATGCCTCTTTTTGTACTGGTTCTGTGCAAGTGCCGGGCATTGTCGCTTGCTATGTGGTTTATGGTTTCTTAGTTTTTCGTATTGCACTTCATACATATGGGAGAGATGTTATTTCCATCTATCGTTCTTTGAATATATCTGGTTCTTAGGGCCTGATCTTGTGCCGCTGTTATCATTCCTTCAGTTTCTTTCTTTAGCTCTCCCCTCTGTAGCCATTGCCATGTGTCATCGCTGGCTAGTTCTTTAGTCTGTCTCATGTATTGTCCGTGCATTGGTTTGTTGTGCCAGTCCTCTGTTCTGTTTGTCATTCTCCTGTCTGTATATTTCTGGGTCTTCGTCTACTTTTATTAGTCCTTCTTCCCATGTACTCTTTAGCCACTCGTCTTCACTGGGTTTCAGATATTGCCCCAGTGCTCTGTTTTCGATGTTGATGTAGTCCTCTATACTTAGTAGTCCTCTCCCTCCTTCCTTTCGTGTTATGTATAGTCTGTCCGTATTTGCTCTTGGGTGTAGTGCTTTGTGTATTGTCATATGTTTCCTGGTTTTCTGATCTATGCTGCGGAGTTCTGCCTTCGTCCATTCGACTATTCCTGCGCTGTATCTGATTACTGGCACTGCCCATGTGTTTATGCCTTTTATCATATTTCCTCCATTGAGTTTTGACTTGAGTATCGCTTTGAGTCTCTGCATATATTCTTTCCTGATCGTGTCCTTCATCTCTTGGTGTTTTATATCCCCTCCTTCCATTATTCCCAAGTATTTGTATCCTGTCTCATCTATGTGGGTTTTGATGCTCTCCATCTGGTAGCTTTATCCCTTCAGTTCTCGCTTCTACTTTGCCTTTTTGTATGTTGACTAAGGCGCATTTTTCTATTCCAAACTCCATCCTGATGTCCCCAGATACAATCCTTACAGTCTGGATTAGGGTACCTATTTCCTTGATGCTCTTACCATACAGCTTGATGTCGTCCATGAACATCAGATGGTTGATTCTGTTGCCTCTTTTCTTGAGTTGGTACCCGGCATCCATCTTCTGTAGTACTTTTGTCATGGGAATCATGGCTACTACGAAGAGTAGTGGGGACAGTGAGTCACCCTGGAAGATCCCTCTCCTGATATTAACCTCTGCTAGTCTTATTCCAGAGCTTGTAAGTATTGTATTCCAGTTGCGCATTGTATTTATTATTATTATTATTATTATTATTATTATTGTTATTGTTGTTGTTGTTGTTGTTGTTGTTGTTGTGCATTCAAACTATGTTTTCATCTCCATAAGTGTAACTGCTTATTTTGTTATTTAGAATATAAAGCAGAAAGCTTTCGATGACCTGCACGGTCCTCCTTTACTAGGAGGACCGTGCAGATCATCGAAAGCTTTCTGCTCTACATATTTCAAATAGCAAAATCAAAAGACATACTACTGTGGATTTACTTTCCCAATAATAATAATAATAATAATTGGTAAACCTCTCTATCATGAGAGATTTTAAAATGTTATTAAAGGTCCAGAATAATATAAACGTTAAAAGCTCGTGTAAAACTATATAAAAACTGGACAATAGCTATCGAACCCTTCTCTGGGTTCATCTTGGACTGAAGGTGGTCTCAGAGAAGGGTTCGAAAGCTATTGTCCAGTTTTTATAAAGTTTTACACAAAATTTTAACGTTCATATTATTGTGGACCTTTTTGAACAAAATAATAATAATAATAATAATATACTTTATTAAAAGTAATGGCTACTTCAGCAGCATTACACTTGTAGAGATTCTTCTCTATTTTGCGAATAGCGGCTTTTTCAGTGCTACTTAAACAGGCTAGTAGAGCGCCTATAGAGGTCATGGTAAAATGCGGCGCCTACGTAGGTATGACTACCATGCGACTGTCGAAGAAACTCTCGTGCCACGCCCAAGAGGGGGCTATAAAGAATCACGCCCGCACCAAACATCACGAGGCCATCTCCCGAGATGTCATCATAAAGAACACGAAGATCATCGGGAAGGCCCCTGATGCCCGACGGTTGCGCCTGCTGGAGGCGCTACTCATCCAGCAAATAAAACCTACTCTGAATACGACGCAGGAAGAATTTCTCCTCCCTACGAGTATGAGAAGACCTGCCACCAACAATGACACCACCGATCATGACAACTCTATGGATGACAACGCCCCCGTACGAGGTACTCCTGCAGCCGATGGAAATCAAAGTAGCCGTGACGTCCCACAGCGTAGCGCAACGCCCATCAATGTTACAGCGCCGCTTAGGAGGTCCAGGCGGCTGCAGGATATGCTGCAACGCAACCATCGGCCCGAAGAAAGTGGCTTGAGACCTGGCTCAGGCAGCCAATGAAAACAAGACTCACCGCCACCAGCCAATAGGAGACAAGCATGGGGCAGACCCCCTGCTGTCAACCACAGATATAAGGAGGACGGACACCGCACCAAGATCAGTCCACCCTCAGCTTCCCAGCCCGAGGATGTCTGGCAGCTCCAGACGAAAGCTCGCTTTAAGAAAGAGAGAGAGAGAGAGAGAGAGAAAATCGTTAATATACACCTATTTTGACTGCATTTTACCATGACCTCTATAGGCGCTCTACTAGCCTGTTTAAGTAGCACTGAAAAAGCCGCTATTCGCAAAATAGAGAAGAATCTCTACAAGTGTAATGCTGCTGAAGTAGCCATTACTTTTAATAAAGTATGCTTGAGAGAGGGTCTGCTTCCTAAGTACAATAATAATAATAATAATAATAATAATAAAGGAAACTGCTCCTCTTACGCAACAGACAAGTCAGTGTACATCAGAAGATCACTTGACTGACACTTTTCCACGCTGGGTAATTCGATTCCAGCATTTCTCATCAAGGATACACGGGAACCTTAGTGTTTGGGGTTATAAAAAGGCGGCTGGCCAGTGTTTAGACCTGGATCGGATGACTTGGTTCGTAAACGGATTTAAACACCGTTCGTAACCAACTGGTTTTTGTTGAGAGTTGATATATATATACGTATATATATATATATATATATATATATATATATATATATATATATATATATATATATATATATATATGTACGTACACACACACTCTGATCCACGTCTGAACGGTATTAAATTCCCGTAAGTAAAAGATATATATATATATATATATATATATATATATATATATATATTATATATATATATATATGTGTGTGTGTGTGTGTATGTGTGTGTGTTTGTGTGCGCGCTTGCTTGCTTTGATTACCAAGCCTTACGTAGGTACCTCTAGACTTGAATACAAAAAATAAAAAGATTAAAGATAAAACCCTTCCTGTAGAATATATTGTTATTATTATTATTGTTATTATTAATTAATTATATCTGTAGATTAAACCTATTCAGATGGAACAAGCACACCAAAGGGGCCACTGACTTGAAATTCAAGCTTCCAAAGAATGTTGGTTTCAACCTCCCACCGCAGACTACTCACTGCAGCAGTAACAAGTCGTCATGAGACAGTGCCAGCGATTTTTCATTGCCCTGGGGAGACCCGAACCCGCGACATCTGAGTGGCATGTCAAAACTCTAACCACTATAGTACCAGCGGACCGGCTATTATGTAAGGGAAGTCGCTCTTTCACTGCGATGTGGGAATTTGGATGTACGAAAAATTGACAGCCATAAACAAGGCGTGATCCGACCTCCAACTTACCCTGGGCGCGTGCTAAAACCTACGGTCGAATAGAGCGTTGTTTCACCAACGAAAATTTAAATAAATACACTATATTTCGTTAGAAATCATTTTTCTGAACTGTTTAACATGCACATTATTTTTTTTTTTTTTACATTTTCATTCCAATAAATAAATCATAGGTATCCTATCCTAAAATTCCTGTATCTTTATCTCACAGCAAAACACCTATTTCAGACTTTTTTTTTAAGGTTTTTTTCTAGACCCCCCACCCCCTCCAACAATAACAACAGTAGCAAAGTAGTTTGTAGGCTTACTCACCGAATAAGCGAATATTACATAAATATTCTGAGGTTCAGTAATTCCACAAGTTTTTGTCTGTTCCTTATATATATATATATATATATATATATATATATATATATTATATATATATATATGTATATGTATATATGTATTGTATGTCAGCATCGACTTATACCTCTCTTGATGGTCGTGTGGGTTAAAGCGCGTCGCTGTACGTTCTGAATTCTTGGTTTCCTTGGTTCGAGTCCATGAGCCGACGAATTTCTCAACAACTAAAACATTTCCTATCAGTAACATATATGAAAATATATTAATTCCGAGGTAGAGTGAATTTGATATTAAAGGACATTTGTAGCTTATGGTGATGTGATAAAATTCACTTCATATTGTATGTATGTATGTATATATATACATATGATATACATGTAAACATACATGTATGATATGTATATATATTTGAATATATATATATATATATATATATTATATATATGTGTGTGTATGTATGCATGTATGTATATATGTATGTATGTATTTATATATATTGAACATGAAACGTTATTGCTACCCTGGCATGCCGTATACGTCATTAACCTCACAGCATGAAATATAATTATTGTTATTATTAAATGAATGAATGTCCGTAACACTAAAAACAATAAATATATTGTCTTGTACAGACACAGTGTAGGTAATCCATTAAATCCCAGGGGTGGAAAAGAGGTTAGAGATAGTGATACAGATTAGTTTCATAAGAAGAATATCTTTTGGCAGAAGTCAAAATCTATGACAGTATACACTTAAATAAAATATTACAGAAAAATAAAATGAAAAGAGAAATTTTTTTATTTTTTGAAGATAAATTTTTTTATTTTTTTTTATTTTTGAGAGGCAAACTTTAGAACAATTTAAATTTGTAGCAATTCGAGAAATTGATATAATAAATTTGAGAGATATTTGTAGGGAACGTTTACCAAATTTGAGAAATATTTTTAAGGAAATGTTTATCAAATTTGAGAGATAGTTGTAGGAAACTTTTACCAAATTTGAGAAATATTTTTAAGGAAATGTTTATCAAATTTGAGAGATAGTTGTAGGAAACTTTTACCAAATTTGAGAAATATTCTTAAGGAAACGTTTATCAAATTTGAGAGATATTTGTAGGAAACGTTTATCAAATTTGAGAGATATTTGCAGGAAAAGTTTATCAAATTTGAGAGATATTTGTAGGAAACGTTTATCAAATTTGACAGATATTTGTAGGAAACTTTAATCAAATTTGAGAGATATTTGTAGGAAACGTTTATCAAATTTGAGAGATATTTGTAGGAAACGTTTATCAAATTTGCGAAATATATGTAAGAAACATTTATCAAATTTGACAGATATTTTTTAGAAAACGTTTATCACATTTGAGAGATATTTGTAGGAAACGTTTATCAAATTTGAGAGATATTTGTAGGAAATATTTATCAAATTTGAGAGATATTTGTAGAAAACGTTTATCAAATTTGAAAAATATTTGTAGGAAATATTTATCAAATTTGAGAGATATTTGTAGAAAACTTTTATCAAATTTGAGAAATATTTGTATGAAACTATCAAATTTGAGAAATATTTGTAGGAAAAGTTTATCAAATTTGAGAAATCTTTGTAGGAAACGTTTATCAAATTTGAGAGATATTTGTAGAAAACGTTATCAAATTTGAGAGATATTTGTAGAAAACTTTTTTTTTTAATCAAATTTGAGAAATATTTGTAGGAAATGTTTATGAAATTTGATAGATATTTGTAGAAAACGTTTATCAAATTTGAGAAATCTTTGTAGGAAACGTTTATCAAATTTGAGAAATATTTGTAGGAAAAGTTTATCAAATTTGAGAAATCTTTGTGGGAAACGTTTAACAAATTTGAGGGATATTTGTAGAAAACGTTTATCAAGTTTGTCATATATTTGTATAAAACGTTTTATCAAAATTGGACAGGATATTTGTTAAGGAAACACGTTTATTCAAAATTTGGAAGAATTTTGCTATTTTAACGGTTTGTTTATCAAATTTGACAGAAATTTGTAGGTAAACGGTTTATTGAAATTTGAGAAATATTTGTAGGAAATAACGTTTACCAAATTTTGACAGATATTTGTCAGGAAAAAACGTTTTATCAAATTTGAAGAGATATTTGAGGAAAACCGTTTAATCAAACATTTGAGGAGATAGTTTGTAGGAAACTGTTTATCAAATTTCATTTCGAGAGATTTTGTTTGATGAAAACGGTTTTATCCAAATTTTGAGAGATATTTTGTATGAAACGTTTATCGAAATTTGCGAGATATTTGTAGGAAAACGTTTATAAAATTTGAGAAAATATTTGTTAGGAAACGGTTTATCAAATTTTGAGAGATATTTGTAGGAAAACCTTTATCCAAATTTGAGAGAATTTTTAGTTTGTAAAGGAAACGTTATCAAATTTGAGAGATATTTGTAGGAAATGGTTATCAAATTTGAGGAATATTTGTAGGAAACGTTTATCAAATTTGAGTAATATTTGTAGGAAACGTTTATCGAATTTGAGAAATATTTGTAGGAAAAACGTTACATAATCTTGAGTAATATTTGTAGGAAACGTTTATCGAATTTGAGAAATATTTGTAGGAAACGTTTACCTAATTTGAGAAATATTTGTAGGAAACGTTTATCGAATTTGAGAAATATTTGTAGGAAACGGTTATCAAATTTGAGAAATATTTGTTGGAAATGTTTACCAAATTTGAGAAATATGTGTAGGAAACGTTTATCAATCAAATTTGAGAGATATTTGCAGGAAACGTTTATCAAATTTGACAGAAATTTGTAGGAAACGTTTATCAAATTTGAGAAATATTTGTAGGAAACGTTTACCAAATTTTAGAGATATTTGTAGGAAACGTTTATCAAATTTGAGAGATATTTGTAGAAAACGTTTATCAAGTTTGTCATATATTTGTAGGAAACGTTTATCAAATTTGACAGATATTTGTTAGGAAAGTTTATCAAAGTTTGAGGATCTTTTGTAAAGGAACGGTTTATCAAATTTGGAACAGAAATTTGTAGGAACGTTTTATTTAAATTTGAAAATATTTGTAGAACGTTACCAAATTTGACAAGATTTGTAGGAAACGTTTTCAAATTTGAGAGATTGTTGTAGGAACGTTTATCAATTTGGAGATATTTGTCGAAACGTTTTATCCAAATTGAGAGATATTTGTAGGAAACGTTTATTCAATTTTGAGAAGATATTTGTAGGACACGTTTATCAAAACATTTGAGGAGATATTTGTATTTGGAACGTTACCAAATCAAATTTGAGAGATAAATTTGTAGGAAACGTTTATCAAATTTGAGAGGATAGGTTTGTAGGAGGAAACGTTTATCAAATTTGAGATATTTGTAGGAAACAAATTTATCATCAATTTGAGAGAATATTTGTAGAAACGTTTTATCAAAATTTGAGAGATATTTGTAGGAAACGTTTATCAAATTTGAGAGATATTTGTATGAAACGTTTATAAAATTTGAGAAATATTTGTAGGAAACGTTTACAAATTTGAGAGATATTTGTAGGAAACGTTTATAAAATTTGAGAAATATTTGTAGGAAACGTTTATCAAATTTGAGATAATTTGTAGGAAACCTTTATCAAATTTGAGAGAAATTTGTAGGAAACCTTTATCAAATTTGGGTGATATTTGTAGGAGGGTGTTTATCAAATTTGAGAGATATTTGTAGGAAACGTTCATCATTTTTGAGAGATATTTGTAGGAAACCTTTGCCAAATTTGAGAAATATTTGTAGGAAACGTTTATCTCAAGAAACTAAAAATACCTCTGTTTGTGTAAGGGAGGTATAAAAAGGATTTATAAGGTTTGGTATAGCATAGTCAATCCACAAAACCTAATCAGAAAATGTGCTGCATGCAACATTCCGACCCATCCACAGTGTGCTGAGGTAATACAAGATTTGAGAAAAGATACAAGAATTTTTTGTTCAACATGTCTATCATGGATAGACAATGTTATTAAATCAAGATTGAATGTACAAATAGTTGAGGATGAGAAGAAGAAGAAGAAGAGGAAGAAGAAGAAGAAAAAGAAGAAGAGGAAAACGGAAGAGAAGTAAACAAAAATGAAATGACAGAAAAAAATAAGGAAAACAAAGAACAAGATAAAAGTATGGATGCAGAGATACTCATTGATACTACATATGAGGCAATAAAGCAGCATACCTACGAAACCAGAAATAAAAATACGATATGACAACAGAAAAGCAAATCCCGAAGAGGCTCTACCCAGATCTACACAATGACGGGAAAGAGGTGACAAGAGACAAGAAAGACAAAATCTGCAACCTTTTGAAAAGAGGGAATTGCAGATTTGGAGAAAGATGTTACTACAAACATCCTAAGATATGTCAAAACTATGAAATATATGGTAAATGTGCATACTTAGATGGATATGGGGATGATTGCAGAGATCTGCATCCAAAAATATGTAAAAACCTAAAAGAAGGAAAAGGATGTAAGTTCGACAAAAAATGCAAATATGCCCCCTCCCGGTAGCCATGAACCATAATCAAATAAATAACCAACCAAGTAATAAAATCCAAAATAAGAAAGAAACAATAAAGAGAGAAATCAAGAATATCAGGTAAAAGAGAAAAGCAAACCACCAACTGAGATATGCAGTGTCCGCAAAAAATTTCAAAGCATCAGCTCCGAAATTCTACTCAAGAGATAATAACTGTATTTATTATGCAAGAGGATATTGCAGAAACGGAGAGAAAAATTGCAGATTCAGACACAAAATGAATAATTATGATGAAGGAAGATCAAATATTATGGAAAAGTTGGATTTTTTAATGTCAGAATTTCTGGAAATGAAAAAAAGAACAACATACCAGAACAGGAAAGAGACATGGGAAAATCCTTATTACTACCAGTATTAAATGAAGGAGAAAACACGCAAACCATCATAGTGATGAATGCGCAGGGTTTAGTTACGAGTAACTCAAAAAGAAAAATAGAGTACTTAGAAGAACTAACCCAAAATGAAAAGAAAATAGATATAATGAATATAAGTGAAACCTGGTTATTCCCAAGAGACTGGGAATGATGATCAAATAAAAGGGTTCCAAACTTATAGATCAGATAGAAAAAATAGGAATCAAGGGGGAACCGCAATATATGGGAAAGACAAAAAACAAGGAAAAATATATTGAGAAATATAGTAACTCAGAATGTGAACTAATAGCGGTAGAATTTGAATCTGAAAAATTGATGAACATAGTAATATATAGACCTCCTAATACTAAAGAGTTTGACTTAATAATTGAAAAATTGGATGATATATGTAGAATCACAAGGACTGGACTATTCTCCTATCTGGTGACTTCAACTTTCCTTTCGTAGAATGGAAAAGAACGAATAGGAGATTGTGGTTGTACTTATACATATAAAAAAGAGAGTAATAGTAGTGCAGAAGATAAGAGGCAATTTGAAAAGCTATTAGATATGCTACTAGAATACAACATTCAACAAATAAATCACCTGCCAACAAGAAAGGAAATACTTTAGACCTAGTAATTTGTGAACGAGATGAATTATGTTAAAGAATAATAGTTTATAATGCGGAGTATTTCAGACCATAATGTCATAGAATTAAACAGTTCATTCCAAAGCAAGTGAAAATAGAGATAAGCAAGAAATGAAAAAGTGGGAAGGATATGGAAAATACAACTTCTAGTAAAAATATAAAAATGGTCAGAAATTAATGAAGAATTAAACAAAGATTGGGATAACATTTTCGTAAGTGATGACATAAGGGTAAATACGGAGATATTATATAAAATATTGGAGAAAATAGTGGAAAAAATATATACCGAAGAAGAAAAGTAAACATCATTCATGGCATACCAAGAGACAGAAGGATCTTGTTCCAGAAAATCAGAAAGTGGAAAAAAGGTCTTGCAAAAGAAAAAAAATGCATGGAAAGTTATAGAACTAAAAAGTAAGATAGAAAATGCAGAACAAAAGATTATACAATCAAAAGAAAATGAAAAACGGGACTTGGAAGAAAAAACCCTATTAAATATCAAGCAAAAACCCCAAACTATTATACTCATATGCGAAGAAGATGAATAAAAGAAGAATAGAAATAGGCCTCTGAGAATTGAAGGGAGATTAACGAATGAAAAAAAGGAAATTTGCAACATACTGGCAGAACGATATAAGAGAGAATTCACCCCTAGAATAGATAATGAAGATAATGATATAGAAGTAAGGGAAGAAAATAGTGAATATTTAGCTGACATAGAAATTAATGAAGCTGATATTGTGCAGGCAATTAATGAAATTAAAAATGGAGCTGCTGCAGGGCCGGATGGAGTCCCTGCTATTTTGTTAAAGAAAGTAGTTCATTCTATCGCAAAGCCACTTGCAATATTATTAAGACAAAGTGTAGATACAGGCAAGATTTATGATGAGCACAAATTAGCATATATCACCCCTACTTTCAAAAGTGGATCAAGACTAGAGGCAAGTAATTATAGGCCTGTGAGTCTAACATCACATATTATGAAAGTGTATGAAAGGGTAATGAAGAAAAATATTATGAAACATTTAATAAAAAATAATTTGTTTAATATAGGACAACACGGTTTCGTACCCGGAAAAAGTACACAAACCCAACTGTTAGTCCACCGTGAGAACATATTCAAAAATATGAAAAGCGGAAATGAAACAGATGTGGTTTATTTAGACTTTGCAAAAGCTTTTGACAAAGTAGACCATAATATATTAGCAAAGAAAATTAGAAAACACAATATCGTAGATAAAGTAGGAAGATGGTTAAAAGAATTTTTACACACAGAAAACAGATAGTTATTGCAAACGATGAGAAATCGGATGAAACCAAGGTAATATCCGGTGTGCCACAAGGTACGGTGCTAGCTGCAATATTGTTTGTTATTATGATTGAAGACATAGACAGTAATGTTAAGGATTCGGTAGTGAGTAGTTTCGCTGATGACACAAGAATAAGTAGAGAAATTACTTGTGATGAAGATAGGAACGCTCTACAAAGAGACCTTAACAAAGTATATGATTGGGCAGAGGTAAATAGGATGGTATTTAACTCTGATAAATTTGAATCAATAATTATGGAGACAGAGAAGGAAAGCTATATGCATATAGGGACCTAATAATGAGACAGTCACAAATAAGGGAGCAGTTAAAGACCTTGGTGTGATGATGAATAGGAACATGTTATGCAATGATCAAATAGCAATTCTGTTGGCAAAATGTAAAGCAAAAATGGGAATGTTGTTACGGCACTTCAAAACAAGAAAAGCTGAACACATGATTATGCTTTATAAAACATATGTTCGTAGTCCACTTGAATATTGCAATATGATATGGTACCCACACTATCAAAACGATATTGCACAAATAGAGAGTGTACAAAGGTCCTTTACAGCTAGAATAGAAGAAGTTAAGGACCTAGACTACTGGGAAAGACTACAATCCTTAAAATTATATAGTCTAGAAAGGAGAAGAGAACGCTACATGATAATTCAGGCATGGAAACAGATAGAAGGAATAACAGAAAATATCATGGAACTAAAAATATCAGAAAGAGCAAGCAGAGGTAGATTAATAGTGCCCAAAACTATACCAGGAAAAATAAGGAAAGCACACAGGACATTAATCCACTACGCACCAGCATCGATAATGCAGCGTCTATTCAATGCGTTGCCAGCTCATCTGAGGAATATATCAGGAGTGAGCGTAGATGTGTTTAAGAATAAGCTCGACAAATATCTAAACTGCATCCCAGACCATCCAAGATTGGAAGATGCAAAATATACCGGAAGATGTACTAGCAACTCTCTGGTAGACATTAGAGGCGCCTCACACTGAGGGACCTGGGGCAACCCGAACGAACTGTAAGGTCTGTAAGGTAAGGTCTCTCTCTCTCTCTTCTCTCTCTCTCTCTCTCTCTCTCAAAGACCCATTAAACCCATGTTGACCCGAGAAGTGAATTATGTACTGGTTATGTGTGGGGGGTTGGCGTTTAATCGAAAAAAAAAAAAAAAAAAATGTTATGGGTAAAAAAATCGCAGGCTGTGCTGGAGAGAGAGAGAGAGAGAGAGAGAGAGAGAGAGAGAGAGAGACCTTCTTTCGCGATAAGAGAGAGAGAGAGAGAGAACCTTCTTTCGCGATAAGAGAGAAAGTACCTTCTTGTGCGTTAAGAGAGAGAAAGAATATTTCTATCAACGCTTGAGAGAGAGAGAGAGAGAGAGAGAGAGAGAGAGAGCGTTGATTCTCTCTCTCTCTCTCTCTCTCTCTCTCTCTCTCTCTCTCCACCCATTTATCCGTCTAGGCACCAGAAAACATAATTTGAGACACGATATTGTTTGCACAGTGACATCAGCGATGAGGGGAGGAGGAGGAGGAGGAGGAAAAAAAAAAGAACTATTTTTTATATATAAAATGGTTCTTGTTACACCATCGGAGTTTGTATTTATTAGTTGAGTCTCGCCTGTCTGTCTGTCTGTCTGTCTTTCATCATGTTTTTGATGAAACATGAAAGGAACATTTTTTTTTCAGTGGGTCGACTTTATTGAACTTCCATTGGCGAATATTGGCTTTGTGTGGAATGCCGAAGTCCAGCTTGTGTTTTAATTGCCCGCCCGCTGAGGTTTATTACGGATGCGTGGAGGCATTTTATTCCTCTCTCTCTCTCTCTCTCTCTCTCTCTCTCTCTCTCTCTCTCTCTCTCTCTCTCTCTCTCACGTTTTAGGTAGATCTTTCAGAGCTTCGAAATATCATATACTATCAAGATTTTCTCGAGGTTATAAAGACACCTATAATCTTGTAGTTTCAATTTTTAAACCTACACAGGTACCTGTAACCCTTTGGTTCCTTTTCTGCAGTATTCGTATGCGCCTGTGATACTGGGGTTCATTTTCTTAAGGCTACATAGGCATCTATAGTCCTTTGATTCCTCTCATTTTCTTAAGTTACATAGGCACTAAAAAATATAGGGACCTATAGTCCTTTGATTCCTTTTCTGAAGGTTACATAGTCACCTATAATCCTTTGTTTCCTTTTCTGAAGGTTACATAGGCACCTATTATCCTTTGGTTCCTTTTCTGAAAGTTACATAGGGACCTAGAATCCTTTGGTTCCTTTTATTAAGTTATATAGACACCTATAATCCTGTGGTTCCCTTACTCAAGGTTACAAGGTTACATAGGCACCTGTTATCCATTAGCTCTCTTTCTGAAGGTTACAAAAGGACCTATAATCCTTTGGTTTCTTTTTTTTATGGTTACATAGGCACCTATAATCCCGTGTTTCCTTAAGGTTACAATGGCAAACCTATGGTACTGTGGTTTCTTTTTATTCACATTAGAATTTACAAAGCTTGAACCAAGTTCTTAGTTACCGAAATCAAACCTTTCCGACTGTGAATAGTTTACTTCATATTTTTGGAACTAATCTCAGAATTCAGTAGAATTAGATGGAAATGCAATTCCTAAAATTCAGAGCCGTTGATAACGGAGAGATTCCAAAATTTTCTGTTATGGTATTGTGAAATACTTTATGCTCACTTCAGTCTTAATTTGATTTTAGTGTTTTTTTAAGTAGCATCATGGTCTTTGATGTGGAGAATTATATTTTAATCGGGAAATGGACAGTTCTACGTCAAGAAAACTTAACGATCGTTATACAGATGCCGATTGTTTAAAAATGTCTCTTTTGCTGCATTTCTAGTTACAGTGTGAAAGATATGCATATCAGTGTGATGATAATCACATGAATACGTGATATATTTGTGCAGATGTACCACAGGGAAAAATGAACACTGAATGTATGTCCTAACTGGTTTCGTCAAAATATGTAAGCCATTTTCAGAGGAATAAAATAGTGGTAGAAATTTACAATACATATGCTATGGATACAGTACAAACGAACACAGAGATAATGGAAACCCAATATTCCCAGTGTTTCATTTTCCGTGGGATGCAGCTGTGCTTAGGGAAATATAATGCTGTGCATAAAAGGCATTGGATAAATAAACTTTTTATTATTATTATTATTATTATTATTATTATGGATTAAATAAATGCAACATCTGTTTTGTAATGGCATTGTTATCAATTTAACTAGGTATCAGAGTTATACATTTCTTAATTAGTATTATTTAGAGGCCTGGGATTTAAGAAAATTTCCAGTTTTATTGCGAAACAGAATCATTTTATCTGATTTTATTTAAAAAGAGAGAGAGAGAGAGAGATTAATTTAGAATAAGCAGTTCCTTTTTATTTTTCGGTTTTGTCCGACTGACTGCAAGGAAATGTCACAGTAAATGAATAGCCTCTACTATTAGTAATATGCTTCGCCAAATATTCGAATTTTGTCGACGTAGACGTCATGCAATAATACGTTTTGGCAATGATACCTCGAGTCCTTTATTATTATTATTATTATTATTGCTTTGGTGGCCGTCGACGGAACATTATATATAAATATGTACTATATATATGTGTGTGTGTGTATACTGTATATATGTGTGGATGTGTTTATAAGTACATAAATACTACGTATTTCCATCTTTCTGTATCAAATTAGCATTATACACCAAGTATTCAGTACTTATAATAAGTAGTTCCAGTGACACGAATAAGTCCGAAGGAGATCGATGACAGCCAGGGAGCCCTGGTTATTTGATTCACGTTTATTCATTATAAATGAAACCGTACTCTAGCTCTTTACTGCGCATGCGTCGCGAGAACCTCGATCACACGACTTCTGGAATGCAATCGTGTATTTCTCCTTACCTGATACATCTCTGAAAGCGCCATCTTTTTGCGCTGTCATGAGCCACTTTATGAGCCATCGGAATCCGTTCCCAGCCATCCGGGAGAGCCATTGGGAGCCAGCTCCTCGTCGTCAAGTTCTTACGTTATGTGCAGCTGAGGGCTAAATAATGCTCGGCACTTATGCCGTGGAAGCGGGAGCGGCGTTTCCAGCTACTCCTTTGGCCTTCCTTTTGTTGGGAGGTTGTGGGAAAGAGGAAAGAAGAGGAAGAAAGGGGGAAAGAAGAGAGAGATTTAAGAGGGGAGATTTGCGCTGGCGAATGCGTTTCTTGTCGTTAATATTGCAGCCCCGCCATAACTATTTTCTAAGACTTTTATGAGCTTGGCCGCCGGGGGAAACGGGTGACGTGTGACAAATGGGTTTCCTCTTCATTTTGGTTCCACAGCTGCTCTTTTACTGAAAGATGCCTCTGTTGTGGGAGGTCGCTGGTTTGCAGGAGGAACGATTAAAATTTTACTCGTGACACACCATGCTCAGTCATGCTCGATGCAGCCATACCAGTTCATGGTATTTAAAATCTGTCATATTTCTAGGCCTAACACTGAAATTTGCAGAACAAGTTCCAGGGGCTTCCAGTCTTCACATGGAGTTTCTAGAACAAGTTCCTAAGGCTTTTAGGTTTCTTATGGAATTTTTGGAACAGGTTTCAGGGGACTCAAGATTTCATGCTGAATGTCTTGAAGTTCCGGTGCTTTCCAGGCTTCATTTGGAATTTCTGAAACAAGTTTCAGTGCCTTCATGCTTCACGTGGAATTTCGTGAACAAGTTGCAGGTGCTTCTAGGCTTCATGTCGAATTTCTTTTAGAAGTTCCAGGGGCTTCCAGGCTTCATGTCGAATTTCTATAACAAGTTCCAGGGGCTAACAGGCTTCATGTCGAATTTCTTTAACAAGTTCCAGGCGCTCCAGGCTTACTGTCGAATTTCTTTAACAAGTTCCAGGGGTCCAAGGGCTTACAGGTTCATGTGGAATTTCTTTAACAAGTTCCAGGCGCTCCAGGCTTACTGTCGAATTTCTTTAACAAGTTCCAGGGGTCCAAGGGCTTCCAGGCTTCATGTGGAATTTCTTTAACAAGTTCCAGGGGTCCAAGGGCTTCCAGGCTTCATGTGGAATTTCTTTAACAAGTTCCAAGGGCTTCCAGGCTTTATGTAAAATTTCTTCAACAAGTTCCAGGGGGCTTTCAGGCTTTCTTTGAAATGTCATAAACAGGTTCCAGGGGCTTCCAGGCTTCACGTGGAATTTTTAAACAAGTTTCAGGGACTTCCAGGCGTCATGTGGAATTTCTTTAACAAGTTCCAGGGGCTTCCAGGCTTTCTGTGAAATGTCATTAACACGTGCCAGTGGCTTCCAGGCTTCACGTGGAATTTTTAAACTATTTCCAGGGGCCTCCAAGCGTCATGTGGAATTTTTTTTAACAAATTCCAGAGTCTTCCAGGCTTCACGTGAAGTTTTTTAAAAGAGTCTATTGCCTTCCAGGCTTCATGTGGAATTTCTTAAGTTCCAGGGTCTTCTAGGCTTCATTTGGATTTTTTTTTTTTAAGTTTCAGGGGCTTCGAAGCATCATGTGGAATTTCTTAAACAAGTTCCAGAGGCTTCCAGGCATCATGTGGAATTTCTTAAAGAAGTTCCTGGGTCTTCCAGGCGTCATGTGGAATTTCTTAAACAAGTTCCAGCGGCTTCCAGGCATCATGTGGAATTTCTTAAACAAGTTCCAGGGGCTTCCAGGCATCACATGAAATTCCTTAAACAAGTTCCAGTGGCTTCGAGGCTTCATTCTGAATTTCCTAAACAAGTTCCAGGGGTTTCCAGTCTTCTTGTTGGATTTATTGAAGATGTTCCATGGGCTTCCAGGCTTCGTGTGGTATTTATTGAATAACCTCCAGTGACTTCCAAGCTTTATGTGGAATTTTCTTAACAAATCCCAGAGTCTTCCAGGATTTCTGTGAAATGTCATGAATACGTTCCAGGGGCTTCCAGGCTTTTTGTGGAATTTCATGAACAAGTCCGATGAGCTTCTAGGCTTTATGTGAAATATCATGAATATGCAGAAGCCAGGTACTATGTCGTACCTCTAAGTAAATGGTGATACAATCCACAATGAAGTAAAATCCTCTTGTAGTTTAAAATATATATTTCTTGTATAGGATTAAAGCTTTCGACCATCAACAGTTGATGGTCGAAAGCTTTAATCCTATACAAGAAATATATATTTTAAACTACAAGAGGATTTTACTTCATTGTGGATTGTATCACCATCATGAATATGTTCCAGTGGTTTCCAGGCTTTATGTGGAACGCCATGAACAAGTTCCATGAGCTTCCAGCGTTCAGATGGAATTTCTTAAACAAGTTCCAGGGGCTTCCAGGCTTTCTGTGGAATGTCACAAACAAGTTCCATGAGCTTCCAGGCTTTCTGTGAAATATCATGAATATGTTCCACGGGCTTCCAGGCTTTATGTGAAATGCCATGAACAAGTTCCATGAGCTTCCAGGCTTTCGGTGAAATGTCAAGAATATGTTTTACGGGCTTCCAGGCTTTATGTGAAATGCCACGAACAAATTCCATGAGCTTCCAGGCTTCAGGTGGAATTTCTTAAACAAGTTCCAGGGGCTTCCAGGCTTCACTGGATTTGAGTAGGTCCTGCCATCGGAGGGGAAAGGTGTGAAGGAATGCGTTTGACCAATTGAACCTCGTCAGGTAATGGGATTCTGGTCGATAGCGGTATCGGAAAGTTATTACATCGATCCGCTGGCTCTTCTTTGTGACGACTGTGTGTGCTACGCGCCTTTTTCTGATACCAGTTCAATGTTCCTTATATTTCTTAATACTGATTTAAGTGGCTGGATTTAAACTTGTTTTAAATGTTGGTTGGCCGTGTTATGAATTTACAAGCAATATTTATCTTCCTTGCGATCATAAGGAAGAAAAATTATTGAAAGCCGGTAGAATTCATGTTGATTGCGAGCTAATTTGCTCCGTGTTCAGAAAATGTAATAAGAAATACTCAGTTGTCTTCGTGCTCACTCTTTCATCTGTCATCACCTCACTATTACTGTCATTTTCTCCTTCTTTGTGTGTGGGGGTTGGAGGCGGTGGGCTTATTACCTTTTATTCCTCATTCCTTACCTTTCATATTTCCTCACATCACCTTCCTTAATTTCTGGCCCGTTTTAATGTAGAGACATTGTTCTTTTTGTGAGCACAACTTCGTCTCAGTAGGATAGAATGGTTTTTATTGTCCTGTGAAATTCAGATATTAATTTGATTCATTTCACATGAAATGCTGATTGTTTGTTTTTAATAAGGCCAACCGGTATTAATTTGTTTGGTTATATTTTTTCAGTAAGTTCAGAGCTTCTGACAATGAACAGATATGCTCGACTCTCAGATTATGGCATTTTTAAACTTTATTCGTGTAATAAGTACAATCTTCGAGAAGTAACCATGTATGCTTGTTCTTCAAGATCAAGAATAGAGGAAAGAACATAACAGAAGGAGAATCTCATTTGAGAGGAAGTTTAATCAAAGCTTGTTTTGGACACCGAGATACTTTATACCTTTTTCAAAGCTTATTTGTCACTCTATGCTGAGTTATTTTTAGTACCGAAATTCTTCACTTGGAATGTCAATGGTCATTTTCAATAACAAGAAATGTCACTTGGTTTTTCCACTGTTATTTTTCATTTGGTTTAACACGGGTTGTTTTTACGAACGGAGCTAATTTCTTTACTTGGTTTATCAATGATTAGTTTTTCCATTTGAATCGATTACACGTTTACCGTCGAAATTTATTTTTCACCGAAATATTTAGTCACGTGGTTCGTCAAGGTTATTATCACCAACAAAATAGTCACGTAGTTCTTCAAAGGTTATACTTACCAACAAAATTAGTCACGTGGTTCGTCAAAGGTTATTTTCACCAACAAAATTAGTCACGTGGTTTATCAAGGACTATTTGCTTAGTATAGTCGCTTGTCTTGTCTGTAAATGTAAGCTAATTCTGTTGTTACGTTCAGATATATAGAAGATACATAATATGTGAATGCAAATTCACACTTGACTCATTCCATAGCCCGGACTTGAATTTGGTTATGAAAATTTATGTTGTCATTGTTATAGTCGTTCACGTTGTTTCCTTTTTTAATTTTTCCGTAAAAAGAAAACTATTAAGATGGCTTTGTATGTCCTGCAGCTCCCAGATCTTAAAAACTACCGAGGCTCCAATCATTAAACATACCAAATTGCAGCCCTCTAGCTTCAGTAGTTTTTATGATATTTAAAGTTGAAGTTAGCCATGATCGTGCGTCTGGCAACATTATAGACAGGCCACCACCGGGCCGTGGCTGAAAGTTTCATGGGCCGCGGTTCAAACGGCATCATACCGAAACCACCGAAAGATAGATCTGTTTTCGTTGGCCTTGATTATGCGCTATACAGAATACTCGATCTGTTTTACTAGTTTATGTTGATGACTGGTGTTGTTACGTTTTATCTTCAACAGATTAATAAATTCCGTCCAGATGAACCAATATCGTCGTCAATATCATCACAGACATCGATACTCCTATTGTTAACGCGTAGCAATCATTGTTACCAAACGCAACCCCAGTTGACATTTCAAATAGCTGCGAGCATAATGTCCCGAGCAGCGCCTCTCGCTCCGAGACTCAGTTCACCCGGACGAGAATGAAAGCCCATTGACATATTGTGGCCGTGACATTTAACATTTCAGCATTCCAATCGGCGTCCAAATAAACCGAATCTAAAAAGGTAGTAGATGAAAGGGCCCCGCCAGGTTCCATTCATAAGTTTCCGCGTCGCGAGTAAAATTTCACCTTTAACATTTGGGCCGGAGGAAGGAAATTTAAATTTGTTGTATTTTGTTTTGTTTTTTTCTGGTCTGTGCAACATATTGACGCTCGTTTCGTCTGGTCGCGTTGTTTGTAAGTGATAGTATTTTGAATGGACGTTGGTGTTTCTATAAGGAGCTACAATTATAGCACTCATTTGTGAGCTAGTTTTATGAAGAGGTATTTTGTTAACAAATTTATAAAGAGATATTTTGTTTATAGTTTTATAAAGAAGTATTATGTTGGGTTGTTTATAAATGTCAGTATTTTGACTTGGTCATAATATTTCAATGAGGAAATATGGATATAAAACTACCTTGTAAAAGAGTGGTATAATCTGGCATTCGTTTCGCCTGGTTTTCTCGTTCAGCTGGTCCACTGGTATAGTGGTTAGTGCCGTGGCATGCCACTCACATGTCTCTGGTTCGCGTCTCCCCCAGGGCGATGAAAAATCAAAAGTTCTGTATCATGATCAGTTACTGTTACAATGTGGGGTCTGCGGTGGTAGGTTGAAACCAACGTTCTTTGGAACCTTCAAGTCAGTAGCCCCTTTAGTGTGCTTGTTCCTCATGAAAAGTTTCTTCTACTGAAATAATAGTAATAATAGATAATATAAATGACAGTATTTTGACTGTGTGCTATTATTTTATTTCTATAAGGAGCTGTAAGTATAAAACTATTTTTTTATTTGTTCCATTAATAGTTATTTTGCCAATGATTCTGTCGGTGTGTTGCAGGAATGCTCAGCCACCATCTAGGATTAGTGTTTAATTACATATATATATATATATATATATATATATATATATATATATATATATATATATATATTATATCTTACTCTAATGGACGTTCTGTCTGTCCGTCCGTCTGTCATTCAATCACGGCAAAACGGCTGGTCCGATGGGCATGAAACTTGGCAGGGTTATAGTGGGGACCCCTAAGATGGCTTATAATGGGGTTTCATCCTACCGCCCCCCTCCCCCCGCCTCTAATGGGCATTATGTCTCCGTCCCTTTCAAGGGACTGGAAAAACCATTACCGAAAATGCAAGCAAAATGTTATAACTGTTTAACGGCTGTTTGCTAGTATATACGTATAGATAGAGATAGTTTATAAAGTGTGTAGTGGAGTTTTGCCTAAATGTTGATTAGCCCAGGAGAGAAACTGTTTATTTTACTTTCATTGACGTATCAAGTTTCATATAGTGTAAAGGGGAGTTTCACAAGAGCACCAGCTGAAAACACAAAGTGTCTTGGATTTTATTTCCCATATTTTTCCATCTGATACCACCCCTTTTTAATACCATCCCGTTTTGCACGTAGTTCGTATTTAAATAGTAGTTTACTGCATTCTCATTACCGAAGCAAGATGAGCTGGAATTTACCCCTCCCCCACCGCCCCCCACACAAAAAATGGTAGGGCAGTCCTTTCATACCTAGGCTCGCAGAGTTCATGGATTATGGGAGATTATTCCATTCTGCATGCAGCCTGAATTCCAGGTTTTATCAGAAAAAGAAATCGTGAAAAAACTCAATTTATGCGAATTTGTCTCTTGAAAGGAATTTATCTGGTTTGTAATTTATTTGGAATTTTATTCTTCTATTATTATTTTTTATTTTGGGGAGGAACCCCTTGTTTGTTGTAGGATTTTTTTTTCTTTTTTATAATCCCACTTTTTCTTTGTATAGTTGTGACGAATGCTCGTTTATACATACTTTGTTAGGTATCGTGTAGTGACATTATCTATTTTGGAAATATAGTGACTTTAAATATCAACATGACATCACCTGGATATTGACTTCCAAGTTGCAACATTAGCCGTTCACGAATGAGTATGACCAGATTGTTGTTGCAACAGTTTATTTCCCGGAGTAAATGTGGTACATCAATAGATATGAAGGAATAGAATATAAATTAGGTGTATATACCTCTCTTATGTTCATTTCCACTCGTGTTGATTTGTTTATCGTATTTTCCTATGACTTGTCTGTCTCTGCTGGCTGATTTCCCTTTGGAGCCCTCTTGGCTTTATATGGCTTCAAGAAAGAAATATTCACCGAAGAATATTACACTATTTTTTGGGAGAATATTTTCAGGGATGTCGGTATCGGTATATATATATATTCCCAAAAAATATACTCCCAAAAAATATTTTCAGAATATGCTTGTAGTTCTAGAATTCAGTCGTGCCATTTTACGTGACGAGGAACAGACGTGGTCTCGCAAACGTGATAGAGCAAACTGCACCAGTCCCCCGTATTGCAAAAGACAGTCGTACTCTGCACGCCCACGCTCGTTCAGACGTACCGTGGCGCCCGCCGTGCAGGCCAGACATTGCTTACGACCGCCCCCCACCGGCGTGTCAAAGAAGGCATTGATTTTTGGCTTCAGGTGGGTCCTATTGCTCCCGGTGTCTGTCTCCGGTACGCTTGAGGGGGGAGGGGGGCGCCCTGTATTCTGCTGGTGTACGATCAAGGTCACTTCAGTTCAAGGTCTACAGAATACAGTGTTCTCTAGAGTTTAGAGAATGCACTGAATAGGGTTTATCTGCTAAATGATAAGGATAAGAATATACTAGATAAAATTTCATGCTCTTTTGTATGTTTCCAAGTCTTTATCTTCACGTCACTTCCGATCCCACTATCCACTTTAAATCACTATGAGAATGTAAGAAGGTTCACTATCGTTCGTCCGCTGGTATAGCGGTTAGTGTCTTGGTATGACACTCAGATGTCGCTGGTTCACGTCTCCCCCAGGGCGATGAAAAATCACTGGCTCTGTATCATGATCAGTTACTGCTGAAGAATGGGGTGTGCGGTGGGAGGTAGAAACCAACATTCTTTGAAAGCTTGAATTTCAAGTCGGTGGCCCTTTTGGTGTGCTTTTTATTTATTATAATTATGGTAATAATGATAATGATAGTGAAAATTCGATGTCTGAAGTGAAGGTCTTGACTCTAGACCTTGACTTCAGATATGTATTGAGTTTTCACAGCATCGATAGTGAACTTTCTCTCTTTTTGATGGTGATTTGCATAGGATTGTGATGGCGGTGGTGGTTCTTTGAAGGTAAACCTTCAAAAACAGAAAGGAAGAAAATATTTGATCGTCTGTTTATTCTTATTATTGTTATTTAGAAGGTCAACCCTATATTCATATGGAACTAAGCCTACAGAGACCATTGACTTGAAATTCAAACTTCCAAAGGGTATGTTGTTCATTTGAAGGAAGTTATAGAGAGAGAAAGAGATCAGTTATCAGAAAAGAGAGTAAAAGATGAATTACTTGATTAATTAATGAACAAATAGAAATATAAAGAAATTGTAAAAATACAAAGCAGATTGTTGTAGGGTAGCCATGCATTGTTTCCGGATGATGCAAACTGCAGTCAGGGGGAATGGGCAAATGAAATGTAATTCTTTTTATTCATTTTCGATTAATTCTCCTCTTAAAATCAGAGCTATGCATCTATATAAAAAAAAAAACCATAGACATCGTTGTCTTGACAAATATTGTTTTGCAAAGGGTGTAGTGAAAGATTGTACAAAATCTTCGTTTGGTAAATTCGAATAAACAACGGTTGACGTACCAATTTTTCCACACAAGTCTTTGCTGTATTATCTCGGACTCTGTGAATCTGAAAGAGGGAAAGGCTGCTTGTCGCGTTTGAAGTTGGGGAATTGTTTCGTCAGTCTTATTAACACTGTATAGAACTGTAATATAACTGCTGAATTTTGATCTGACCTTGAAAAGGGGGGGGGGGGGGGGCCGAATCTAATGCTCCCTTAAAGGAGACTGAGCGACTCTCGACCTTGAAGACGGCAGAGAAAGTGTGCAGAGCCAGAAGACGAGGAGTTAAGCATTGAGCTTTGTATATATATATATATATATATATATATATATATATATATATATATATATATATATATATATATATATATATAAAGATGGTAATGGCTCAAGAAGGTAACTTTAATTCTGAAGATGAGAGGGTAAGAATTAACCTTATAAAAAATGGGATGGATAACGTCTTCCAGAATTAGGGAATCCTAAAACGAAAAGATGTTTGGTAAAGAACATAGTTTGCTTATGGTCCTATATTGAATTTCAGTGAAAAAAAAAAATTAGGCCACATCATTTATGTAAAACTGAAATAGCCTCTGGTCTGTTAAAGAGGAATCTTTTCCCGTAAATGGGTTGGTGCCATTAGTGCACCTCACGCGGTGCACTGTAGGCATTAGTAAGGTTCTTTGGTCATGGTGCAACTCTCCAACTTCCTTTATTTTCAATTTTCCCTTCCAGCACGGAATGACTCTTAGGTCCCAGCGCTTGGCCTGTGGCCTAAATTTTAAATTCGAATTCTAATAGGAATTTGAATTCATATCTGGAATTGTCAGTGTCACGTAAGACATGTTATTATTATTATTATTATTATTATTATTATTATTATTATTATTATTATTATTATTATTATTATTATTATTTCGGAAGAAGACCACCCTCTGTTTCAAACTTCATTAAACATCATGGCCGTCTGAATGCTTTTGAGTTTATACTGCAGTTTCTCAACGAGTCCCTTTGTGCAGCAGGTAAATGATACAACAGCTCTCCAAAGTTAATTTATTCCAGTGCACCTTTTACTCAAAGGCGAATGAAGCCAGGGGTACAATCAGCTGTTATATGATTGCCCTGCTGCTACAAAGAAACCCATTCGAGAGAATGAGAAACTGCAATATAAACTATGCTTCCAGAAGGGCATTCTATTATTATTATTATTATTATTATTATTATTATTATTATTATTATTTATTATTATTATTATTATTATCATCCTATTGAATATAAATTCTGCCATTATATTCAATAAAACAAGTTTGAAAGAAGGTCTGTTCCAGCATATTATTATTATTATTATTTTTCTTTTTCGGCGGGGCTCTCACAGTCCTCCAATTGGACCGGGTGGTTTTTATAGTGTGGGGTTCCTGGTCACATCCTGCCTCCTGAAGTCCATCATTTTCTTACTATGTACGCTGTTTTTCCAGGTTCCTTTTCAGGGATCTTGGGATCATGCCTAGTGTTCCTATGATTATGGGTACTATTTCCACCGTGCCAATTCCCAATATCCTTCTTATTTCTATAAAATTTCAGGTCTGGATACCTAACCATTTTTTCCTTTTCTTTCTCTTCAACTCTGGTATTGGGACATCAATTAGTGCTACTTTCTTCTTGATTTTGTCAATCAACGTCACGTCTGGTCTATTTGCACTTATCACCCTATTATTATTATATTATTTTATTATTTTATTTTATTTTATTTTTTTTTTTTTTTGCTCTATCACAGTCCTCCAATTCGACTGGGTGGTATTTATAGTGTGGGGTTCCGGGTTGCATCCTGCCTCCTTAGGAGTCCATCACTCTTCTTACTATGTTGCCGTTTCTAGGATCACCTCTTCTGCATGAGGCCCGAGCTACTTCAGCCTCTAGTTTTTCTAGATTCCTTTTCAGGGATCTTGGGATCGTCCTAGTGCTCCTATGATTATGGGTACGATTTCCACTGGCATATCCCATATCCTTCTTATTTCTATTTTCAGATCTTGATACTTATCCATTTTCCCTCTCTTTTCTCTTCAACTCTGGTGTCCCATGGTATTGCGACATCAATGAGTGATACTTTCTTCTTGACCTTGTCAATCAACGTCACGTCTGGTCCTTTTTGTTTGCACGTATCACCCTATCCGTTCTGATACCATAGTCCCAGAGGATCTTTGCCTGATCGTTTTCTATCACTCCTTCAGGTTGGTGCTCGTACCACTTATTTCTGCAAGGTAGCTGATGTTTCTTGCACAGGCTCCAGTGGAGGCTTTTGCTACTGAATCATGCCTCTTTTTGTACTGGTTCTGTGCAAGTGCCGGGCATTCACTTGCTATGTGGTTTATGGTTTCACTTTTCGTATTGCACTTCCTACATATGGGAGAGATGTTATTTCCGTCTATCGTACTTTGAACATATCTGGTTCTTAGGGCCTGATCTTGTGCCGCTGTTATCATTCCTTCAGTTTCCTTCTTTAGCTCTCCCTCTGTAGCCATTGCCAATTGTCATCGCTGGCTAGTTCTTTAGTCTGTCTCATGTATTGTCATGCATTGGTTTGTTGTGCCAGTCCTCTGTTCTTTCTGTCTTTCTCCTGTCTCTGTATATTTCTGGGTCTTCGTCTGCTTTTATTAGTCCTTCTTCCCATGCACTCTTTAGCCACTCGTCTTCACTGGTTTTCAGATATTGCCCCAGTGCTCTGTTTTCGATGTTGACGCAGTCCTCTATACTTAGTAGTCCTCTCCCTCCTTCCTTTCGTGTTATGTATAGTCTGTCTGTATTTGCTCTTGGGTGTAGTGCTTTGTGTAGTTGTCATATGTTTCCTGGTTTTCTGATCTATGCTGCGGAGTTCTGCCTTCGTCCATTCCACTATTCCTGCGCTGTATCTGATTACTGGCACTGCCCATGTGTTTATGGCTTTTATCATATTCCGGCGTTGAGTTTTGACTTGAGTATCGCCTTGAGTCTCTGCATATATTCTTTCCTGATCGTGTCCTTCATCTCTTGGTGTTTTATATCTCCTCCTTCCATTACTCCCACCCGGTATTTTGTATCCTGTCTCATCTATGTGTTTGATGTTGCTCCCATCTGGTAGCTTTATCCCTTCAGTTCTCGTTACTTTGCCTTTTTGTATGTTGACTAAGGCGCATTTTTCTATTCCAAACTCCATCCTGATGTCCTCAGATACAATCCTTACAGTCTGGATTAGGGTATCTATTTCCTTGATGCTCTTACCATACAGCTTGATGTCGTCCATGAACATCAGATGGTTGATTCTGTTGCCTCTTTTCTTGAGTTGGTACCCGGCATCCATCTTCTGTAGTACTTTTTGTCATGGGAATCATGGCTACTACGAAGAGTAGTGGGGACAGTGAGTCGCCCTGGAAGATCCCTCTCCTGATATTAACCTCTGCTAGTCTTATTCCAGAGCTTGTAAGTATTGTATTCAGTTGCGCATTGTATTTTTGAGGAAGCTGATGGTATTTTCCTCTGCCCCATATATTTTCAGGCATTCTATTAGCCATGTGTGTGGTATCATGTCGAAGGCTTTCTTATAGTCTATCCATGCCATGCTTAGGTTGGTTTTCCTTCTCCTACTGTTCTTCATTACCATTTTGTCTATCAGGAGCTGGTCTTTTGTGCCCCTACACTTCCTTCTGCAGCCTTTCTGTTGGTTGGGGACGGTGTTTGTTTCCTCTAGGTAGTTGTATTAGCCTTTCACTGATGATACCTGTTAGTAACTTCCACATTATTGGTAGGCAGGTGATAGGCCTGTAGTTACTGGCTATATTTCCCTTACTCTTGTCTTTTTGTACTAAGGATGTTCTTCTGTGGTCATCCATTTGGGTGCTTGGTGATTTGAGATACAATGCTGGAGTTGTTCTGCTATTCGTGGGTGTAGGGCCTTGAAGTTTTTTGAGCCAGTATCCATGGGACTTCATCGGACCTGGGGCTTTCCAGTTTGGCATTTTCTTTAGTTGGTGTCTGACTGTGTCTGTCGTGATGTCTGTGAATCTTTGTTTTATTCTCCCTGTTTTCTTCTTCCTTGACTTCCTGGAGCCATGTTGCATGTTTGTTGTGTGATACCGGATTGCTCCATATGTTTTCCCAGAGTCTCTTACTTGGTTCGGCTTCAGGAATTTCTGGGTGGTTGTCTTCCCCTCTTAGTTGGCTGTATAGTCTGTTCTGGTTGGTTCCGAATAGTTTGTTCTGTTGGTATCCCTTATTCCTGTTCTGTATCGTTGGATCTTATGTGCTTTGGCCTTAAGCCTCTGTTTTTACATCTTCTATTGTGTTGTAATCCCCTCTCTTGTACTTTGTATTTCTCGTTGAGTTCCTCCCTTGTTTTTTCTTGCTTCTTAGCCTTTTTTCTGCCATCTCTTTCAGTTTACTCAAGTCAGATCTCATCACCATGATTTGCTTTTCCAGTCGCCTTTTTCCAAGGAGGTTTGCTGTTTTGGTTTCTGTTGGTTTGGTTGTGCTGGTGGTGTGGTGTTCGAATTCCCATCAGTTCTGCTACTAATCTTGCTCCTGCATATGTCAAGTTATTTGTTTCTGTGATACTGGTGGTGTGTATTATGCCCATTATTTCATTGACATTATTATTATTATTATTATTATTATTATTATTATTATTATTATTATTATTATTATTATTATTATTATTATTATTATTACTATTATTATTATTATTATAAGTGAAAAAATAACAGGAAACATGTACTTATACTAAGGTTCGTGTTTTTTTAACAGTTTAAATTTCTGTTTTGACATTTTAAACTATAGTCATTTCCAGTTGCTCTTTGAACAGTTTAAATTCTAATATAGAATTTAAAACGGTCATTTCGACCTATTTAAGAAGTTTGATTGTTTTATGAAAAAATTTAAAACTCGTTATTTCGAGTTCCATTTGAAAAGCTTAAATTTAAAATCGTCATTTCAAATTATTTTTGAAGAGCTGAAATTACAATTGAAAAATTTTAAGTTGTCATTTCAAGTTAAAAATTCTTAAAAATTTTAAATATTGATTTAAAAATTTACAATTATCGAAAATTTTTTGAACATCTTTTAAAATCCTAATTTAGAAATTTACAGTTGTCGAAAATTTTTGGAATATTTCAAATCTGAATTTAAAAATTGACAATTGTCGAAATTTTTTTTTACATTTTAAACCTTAATTTAAAAATATACAATTGTCGAAACATTTTTGAAATTTAAAATCTTGATTTAAACATTTACAATAGTCGTAAAATTATTGAACATTTTTAATCATGATTTGAAAATTTACAATTGTCGAAATAATTTCTAACATTTTAAATCTTGATATAGATATAAAAATTTACAATTGTCGAAAATTTTTTGAAAATTTAAAATCTTGATTTAAAATTTACAATTGTCAAACAATTTTTTAACATTTTAAATCTTGATTTAAAGATTTACAATTGTCGTCATTTTGAATGCTGATTTAAAACCACCAACAAACAGGTAACATTCATACCATGCATCGAATGACAAGGAAATATTGCTTACAACATTTCCCATGTTGGAGCGGTTGGTGAATATTATTTAACCTTTTTTTCCCCTTTTATTCCTGCCATGTAATGAGAGAATTGGACAGATGACTTCCTATTAAAAATTTCCATTTATTTCCAATGGTCCCATTATGCATTGCCGCTAATAATAACTGCCCTACGATCGTGCGGCTTTTTTTTTTCGTCATAGGACATGCTGTAAAAATATTTCCTTTCATTTAGGATGATGGTTATGCAGATTCTATATATAGAATCATTTAGGTTTTTCGTGTATTATTCGGTTAATTTAATTTTATTTTTGTTATTAGAAAGGTGTACTCTTATTTTATATTCATATATATATATATATATATATATATATATATATATCTATATATATATATATATATATTATATATATATTATATAGATAATATATATATATATATATATAGTATATATATATTATATATATAATTATATATATTATATATTTATGTGTGTGTAAGTTGATACACGTCCGTACCGTGTGCACTTTTTTGTTCTTACTGAATAATCTTTAGCTATTAACTAAAGCCTACATGAATCTTGTTGGCTTATTGTCTAACCTCTCCGAAAATCACTACTTAATACATCTGTGGTGTTTTCTCCAATTCCGCCTTAGTTCCTCGTTGGACAAGTGGGTTGCATGCTTGTTCGATTCCCCACTCTGCCAACGTAGAACCAGAGTAATGTATTTCTGGTCAGGTCATTAGAAATTCATTTCTCGATATAATGCGGTGCGGATCCCACAATAAGCTGTAGGTCATGTTGCTAGGTAACCAATTGGTTTTTAGCCACGTAAAAGCATCTAATCCTTCGAGCCAGCCCTAGGAGAGCTGTTAATCACCTCAGTGGTGTGGTTAAATTAAGATATACTTACTTTTTCTGGATCCCTTTACCTTGCTGTCCAACCACTCCAACTCCCTCTTTTCATTGTTGTGCAATGAATGCCCGAAAATGCCCCAGTGCTTGGCTCGACATTTAAAGTTTCTAGTTGCTCAGTTTTTAACAAATACACATTCACTCCTCGTTACAACTGAAGCAGGTGTCTGAGGAGCACTTTGTTTTGTTCCCTGTGCGAGAGTATATTATAGTAACATTGTATGGAAATGAGGGGAAACGCCCCTTTGCCCTTCAAGACGTCTTTTAAAATAAAGCGGAGGAAAGAGAATGTTCTTCCTAGTCGCAAGTAGTAATATTAACTTAATTGTTTGATACTTTTTTTTTTTTTTTTTTGCTTTTTCCTTTCGTTAGCGTGATTCAGGATTTTTGTCGCTTTTGCTGACTGTAATTGTTATTTGATTGTTGTTTTTTGAAGTAATTATGTGTGAAGTAGGTGGAGTTTAAGGTAAAGGATAAATGACCCAGTTGTGTTATTCGTAAGGATACTTTATATTTTGTCGTTTTCTATTCTCTTTTGTTTTGTAAATTTGCATCATATTTCTCTCTTCAAACAAAGTGAAAGGTATTGCATCGGTGGTGAAAGATTATATATATATATATATATATATATATATATATATATATATATATATGTGTGTGTGTGTGTGGTGTGTGTGTGTGTGTGTGTGTTTTCCTTTTTTATGCGTGTAAATGACCAGAAACAAAATAAATCTCAACTTTCCCAAAGAAAATTAAGAAATATGATCATTGAAATACAGAATTGAAAACTGTCTAGTCTTTCAAGAATTCTACATAAAATGAAGCATAGATCTGTGCGTTTATACTTGATTATTTCAGTATTCTTTGTTGGTGTTACAGTACTCTCCGGCGCAGGAAGAAGGACAAAAGCTGCGTTCAGTTCGTCGGTATCGAACGTTTTAGCGTTTCGTTCATATAGATTGACGGTATCGTCCATGATAAATCTTTAGCGCAGACGCTTTTTTGTCCCGTTGCGTAGCGTTTTTCAATTCAGTACAGGATGAGGGCAAATGGGATAGTATTAACTAAGAGAAAAATATTCTCTCTCTCTCTCTCTCTCTCTCGATTCAGCTTTTACGGTAAGCTGGATTTCAAATGATGCCTCAGTGGAACATATGAAACTGCACCTGTGCATATTGTTTTTTTGTTTTGTTTTATGATTCGAAGGATCTACTGTTTCTAAGTATTACTTGATTACCTTCATGAATACATAATTGAAATCATTTTCTGTGCAGAGTTACGTTTATAATGAAGTTGATATTGACTGATTTAACATGCTGTCATAAAAATCTCGTTGAAGGTACATCGTGGCAAATGGCAAGGACAGTCAACGCAGAAAAGCCCCACCATTTTTTTTTTTTTTTTTTTTTTTTTGGTGGGGGTGGGTGGGGGTGGGGTGGGGGGGGGGCGGGTTGGTTGCCCAACCTTCACCGGAGTAATTTCTGGAACGTGACAATTTAAGTATGAAGTACATGAATTCCTGGAGATTGGAAAGGGGCCGGAACAAAGGGAAAAATTTAAATTGAATTAAAGATAGATTAGAAGTTTTAAACGTCAATATTTTCACCCTGCTTTTTTTTTTTTTTTTTTTTTTTTTTTTCTTTTGCTGTGGAAGTCTTTTCATATTACATATTTTAAACAATTCAAGTTGAAAGTAAATAAATACCTGAAGATGAAAAAGACTGGAAGGGTACGAAACAGAGAAGAACATGACATCAAATAAAATATAAAATTAAAGATAAATGAAGAAAGGTTTTGAGCGTCAATATTGTCACCCAGTGTCGTCTTCTTCTTTATCTTTTCTATCTTTTCTTTCCGAGGGAAGTCTTTTCATATTACATATTTTGACCCTATCCTGTGGGGCCATCTCGTCCGACCCTCGAATCGGAAATCTATCGTCGCTTCGACAAAGGGATAATGTTTTTGATTTAGGAGCCCAAGGGTCGATCAGGGAGTCTTTCGTATTTTACAAAGTGCTTCGGCGTAAACATGGTGGGGGGTGCGACTCTGCCGAAAAAAAAAATGTTTTTCTTCTGCAGTTGCAGTTGGAAGTTGCTGACGTCATAATATCTCCCTCTGTTGTTAGTTGCTGATTGATTGCTAATGATTGTGCACAGAAAGTGTTTGTATATCACGATGAAAAATTTCCTGTCATGTAAAGCAATCTAAGAACAGCATTGTTTGCTCCTCTGAAAATATTAATTTTTCTGAAAATATTGGCTTTTCGTAGAATATTCTCTTCTGAAAATAATGGCTCTTCTGAAAATATCTTTTCTGAAAATAATGGTTCTCCTAAAAATATTGTACCTTCTGTAATTATTAGCTTTTCTGAAAATAATGGGTCGTCTCAAAATATTGTATCTTTTGAAAATATCATCTTCTGAAAATATTGGCCCTTCTTGAAATGATGATTCCTGAGATAATTTTGGCTATTGTGAAAATATTCACTTCTGAAAGCACTAATGTCTTTTCTGAAAATAATGGCTCCCCTGAAAATATTCTCTTGTGAAAGTATTGGCTCTTCCTAAAATGATTTTTCGGAAAATATTGGCTATTATGAAAATATTCACGTCTGAAAGTAATGTCTTTTCTGAAAATAATGGCTCTTCTGAAAATAGTGGCTCCCCTGAAAATATTGGTCCTTCTGGAAATAATGTCTTCTGAAATTTTTTTCGAATGTTGGTTTTTCGGAAAATGATATTAGTAGCTATTCTGAAAATATTGACTTTTTATAATATATTGGCTCTTCTGAAAATGTTGATTTCTCTGAAAATATTGGCTTTCTTAAATTGATATCAGCAGTTTTGAAAACAGTGGGTTTTCTGAGACTATTAGCTCTTCTGAAAAAAAAATATGGTAATGGGTATTCGAACATAAATATTGACAATTCTGTAAACAGTATAGAAGGCTATCCTGTAGGTGGTGTTGGTGAGTCGTCTGTAAATGACGTATCCAGCGATCTGAAAGTAGTACAGTTAACTATCCTCACTTCTATTTGTACTTCTCCTTCGGGGAATCAGATTAGTAGTTCTGTTAAAAAATCAAAGCTGTTTTTATTGATGGTTCCTCTGAGAATAGCATTAGTAGCCACTCTGAAAAAAAGTTTTGTTAGCGTTTATGAGATAAGTGTTCTTAAAAAACTTCAAAGTTTTATAGGTGCTTATTTTCAGAGTCGAATTTTTAGTTATACAGTGAGGTTCAGCCCAAAACGTCGTCAGAGAATTATTAAAAAGTGTAGAGAAAATTCCGTAATAATTTCCAAAGAAGACACAGGCCTACTGGTCTACTTCAAGGAGAGTTGTAATCAAAATGATAATATAGAAAATTCACTCGAGTGATTGCTGGATCAGAAAAATGTGTTCCCTTAATGTACCTTTTTCTTAGCAGTCAGTATGACAGATATGTCAGATTTAGACTCCATTTCTCATTTGACTTTCGCTAAATTATTTGTGATTGCGATTCCATTCTTCTCTTAATGCTCTCCTTCCCTTCTTTATTATACTCATTACGGGATATAACTTTCAAGTTATGGAGCAAGAGACCTGTTCTGTAAGCTGGAAGAATATTCCATGTTTTTGTTTTCGTCGCTTGCATCATCATTCGTGAAAGCTTATTTCACGAACGTTTAACAGCTCTGTCATGCCACGGAGTATTTCACGTTGAAGTAATATGTTCTTAAATATATTTTTTATATATTTTTTCTTCAGCCTTCCTCCCATTTCGAACAGTTGATGGAATTTTACAGTTTATGAAAATATGGTTTTTTCAGCGTTCCTTAATATATATATATATATATATATATATATATATATATATATATATATATATATATATATATATATATATGTGTGTGTGTGTGTGTGTGTGTGTGTGTGTGTAAGAGTGTTCGATGTGCTAGTGATGATTGTACGGATATGACAATGGCCATATCGTGGTTTTTCCCTGGAACGACCCATTGAATATATGTATAAGTATATGGCTTTGTGTATGTGTATACGAGAGTAAAATGTGTATTTATCCACCCATGAAGCAAGAACGAAAACGGGTAAAGAATAATAGGATTGCGTAACTCAGGGAAGACAGAAATAGGAAGAAAGCTCCAAAGCCTGCTAGTAGACGGAAAGAAGCTGCCATGCAGGATTGCCAATCTTATGGAAGGTTCTACGAGAGGACACGAGAAGAGGTATCTCTCTCTCTCTCTCTCTCTCTCTCTCTCTCTCTCTCTCTCTCTCTCTCTCTCTCTAACAGACGTTGCTCTTATACCTTCAGTTTTATTTCCTAGTCCATATTATTACTAGGTCTCTCTCTCTCTCTCTCTCTCTCTCTCTCTCTCTCTCTCTCTCTCTCTCTCTCTCTCTCTCTCTCTCTCTCTCGTTTAGAAGAAAGGAAGAAAAATCCACAGCGTTTAAACATAGCAAAAAAAATTTTCCTAAAAGCAGATACGGCAATTGGTTTTACGTCATCTATTCGTCATTCTTTTGTTAATTTCTAATTATTACGTCTCTCTCTCTCTCTATCTATCTCTCCTCAACGTCTTACTGCCTTTTCACGCAGGCACGTGTCCGTGAATGCAGCGATGATGATAATCTTACGCTCAGAAGAAAGTTAGAATATTATTATTATCATTTTTTGTTTTTCTTTATAGAAATCCATTCCCCACCACAATGGAGTCTATTATTATCAAAATGCAGAAGTGAAAGTATCTCATTTCCCTGACAATGGATCCTCGTAAGTGGAACTCCGTTGGGGATCTTTGGGGTGGCGTTGGGGGGGGCGGTGGGGTAGGGGGAGATTGGAGGAGGGGGGAGGGAGAAGAGGGCCTTTATTTCTATTCTTCTCTTCTCTCTGGCACGAGAATTACGGCGAGACTGTAATTATATGAAAATGAACAAGAGACTATTTAAATGACATTATTTATCTGATGCTTCTGTTCTTTTGCCTTGTTCTGCAGATGCTGTGTGGATCGTTGAGGGAGGCAGGGCGGTGGCGGCTGGGGGAAGGGGGGGGGGGGGGGAGGGGGGGGGGGGGAACTGGGTTCTGGGGATTGGGGCGATCATGATGAATTTTTTTTTTTTTTTTTTTTAAGTAGAGATAACATTCTCTTTCCATATAACTGTGTTCCTCATGAACATGTATTTCATTCATTTATTTTTTTATTTATTATTATTATTATTATTATTTTTTGCCATGGATGCACATTTGGTTTTGTTCTTCTTTTTCTTTAGTTGAAAATAATATATATATATATATATATATATATTTATATATTATGTGTGAGTTGTGTATATATATATATATATATATATATATATATAATATATATTATATATATATATTATTATATATATATATATGTATATTATATATTATATTATATATATATATACTATATATATATATATATATATATATAGTATATATACCATATATATATATATATATAGGTGTTTATATGTATTACCGTCTTGAAAAACAAAATTCCACGTGCTGGAACAAGAAGATTAAATAGAAAATCTTGAAAAGAAGCCAGACCCTTCTGTATTTGAAATCATTGTTGGTGTAGGTTAGGGCATTCGTCCGTGGTCTTAAGTCAGTTGGTTGTCTGTTTGGTTTGTGTTCTGATGTAAACAAAGTAAATAAAAAAAAGAAAAGCCAAACCAATACAATACCACACCGCCCAAGGACAATATGATACTAAGTACTATGCAAGGGAGTCTTCCCTGATTAGAAGTTTGCCAACGGTAACAGAAAGGCGCGTGTGGGTCGGTGTCCTTTCCTCAAAGTACAGGAAACTAAACAGAAACAGCTACCGCATCGTTGTGAAAGAACAGAGCATTTTAGCGCTGTATTTATTTACTGATAGTAAGAGTTTGTTACTAATAAGCGGGGAATTCTTGTCGTGACAAGGTGAACGACGATTCCGCTGCTCAGGCGTTTTCGTCAGGAGGTAAGGCGAATTTCTGAGGTTCCGATACTGGTTCGGATTTCGTTTTAGTGGACCGAAACAGCGAAAGGTTCATTTATCGCACCGGATTTCAGTTTAGCGAACCGAAACAGCGGATGGTTCATTTATTCATCGACTTGCTTGATGGAAAATGGATGAACAATTTGCTCCTGGGTGACGAATCGAGTGCTACGAATTATTTATGAACTGTTGATGTTCAGGAAGTGATTCATATCTCATTTTAGTGACCGAAGCAGCAAACGGCTCATTTGTTCGTCGACATTTCTGATGGAAAATATGTGAACTGTTTCCCGTTGCTTATAGAAATTAAGAAGTGCGAATTATTCTGTGAACTACGAGTATCGCCGCCGCATTTTTAATTTTTTTAAGTTTAAAAATCTTTTGACCAACTTTTAAGTACAACAGTAATTAAGCTTGGTCGAGTTTATAGGGTCTCTGTTTATAGTAGCTGTTTACAGTACATGATTTTAATGTGTTCGAAGTTTTTCCGTATTTGAAAATTTTAAATCTTTGCAAATATTTTGAATGTGTTCGAATTTATCATTTTACGAATAATGGTTGCAATTCAGTTTGAGGACCTGAGACCATCGTTCTTTTTGATTAAGTTTACCTTGTGCCAGCACGGGCTCTTGCTCATAGAGCAGCTCGTAACGAGACCAGCAAAATGTATATCTATGTTGTGCGGATCTCTCTCTCTCTCTCTCTCTCTCTCTCTCTCTCTCTAAATAACTCAGACACATTTTATATTTCAATAAATTTTAATCCAGCCTAGAATCCCAAGATTTTTTTTGGGGTGTACTTCTGTAGCCATAGTGGAAAATATTTCTCTCTCTCTCTCTCTCTCTCTCTCTCTCTCTCTCTCTCTCTCCCCTTGCAAATATATTCAAGTAGTTTGTCGTCATACTATTGCCTTATTTCCTGTATAACTTTGAAAAGTGCCTAAATATCTTGTTAACGCTTGTAGCAAGTGACATACGTTGCACGATCTCTTTCTCTCTCTCTCTCTCTCCACAAAAAGGAAAGAAGAAGGAAAGTCGGGGGTGGAGGGGGAAGGGGTGGGGGGGGGGGAGGGAAGAAGGAGGTTAAGGAGGGGGGTGGGGAAGGGGAAGGGGAAGGGGAGAAATAGTACAGCGAAAATTCGTCGGCAGACCTCGGGAAGGTATTTGAAAAGATGTCTCCTGGTGTGTGTGACGCTCGAGTGTTCGCGGTTCGCTGATTCTGAGAAGCTTTTCGGCGGGTTGGGCGAACTTGACCTCTCTCTCTCTCTCTCTCTCTCTCTCTCTCTCTCTCTCTCTCTCGCGGAAGAAGGTCCTCTCTTTTTATGTTCTCTACATCTTAGCGTGCAATTAGTCTCTCTCTCTCTCTGCTCTCTCTCTCTCTCTCTCTCTCTCTCTCTCTCTCTCTCCTTATCGCGGAAGAAGGTCCTCTCTTTTTATGTTTCTCTGCATCTTATCGTGAAAGGAGCTCTCTCTCTCTCTCTCTCTCTCTCCTTATCGCGAGAGTCCTCTCTTTTTATGTTTCTCTGCATCTTATTAAAGTAAATCTCTCTCTCTCTCTCTCTCTCTCTCTCTCTCTCTCTCTCTCTCATCGCCTAAGAATGCTTGAGAGTCAAAATGGAACTTCGTAAAATGGCATTTTCGGATTATTACCTCTGCTCAGGTTGTTATGTTCTGTTTGCTTGTGTTTTTGAACGTTTATCAGCAAGATTGCACAAAAGAAAAAAAGAAGTTGCGCAAAATCTTTTTTATTTTTATTTATTTTTTTTTTGCCAAAATATCAATAACAGTAAAGTTTTGAATTATCTACAACCAACAAGATCTGGGGAAATAGAGATCAAGACCGTAAGGACAGTTAAACTGACCGTCGTCCAACCCGGGAAATTTCATAATGTATACATACGCACGTTTTTACACACAGGAAAATAATCTTTTGTGCGATTACTCCAGCAAGAGCTAACACATTTGGATGAAGGCTTAAGGTCGTTGACTTGTAAAGCGAAGTTCAAAGGGTTCGGTTGGAATTAACCAAATTTTGTGATGACATTCATTTCAAGTTGATAGTTTTTTGACATCCGTAGATAGTCCCAGATTTAGTCAATTGTTTTATGTTTTGTGGTCAAGCAAGTTTTGGTTCCTGTAGGTGAAAAGGCTCCATGTAAGTAGTTTTTATAATCTTACATTTAATTGTGGTTTCATCTTTATGTTTATTGTCCTTTTTATCATATTTTTCTCTTCCGGTTTCCACAAGTTCATTCGTGATTACATTTTGTTGTTTAATTCCAAGCCTTTTGCAGCATTGTGTGTGATACAGTAGCAGAATAAATGCTATGATTTTCAACACTACCTGGGAGTGCGGGATTTTGGTCAGTGCATACAAATGATGCTTACGTTGAAAAAGAAACCCACAAAATCACTGTGTAACTTGTTTACTTCTAAGTATTTACATTTAATTTTACTTAGAAGTAAACAAGTTACACAGTGATTTTGGGGGTTTCTTTTTCAATCTTCAGAAGAAAATTGATAGAAGTATTTGATGCTTACGTTATTATGCACCGTCAACAAATGCTACGCTTTATTTCCCTAAATAAACGTCAGAAGGTGGCGGAGATGTTTATGAAATATGCAACAGAAGAAATGCCAGGATCTTAAGATTTTATTTAACGCAGAAATGACAGCAATATGACTTGACACAAATACACGACAAAATGAAAACGTGGAATGAAACCTGTTATTTTCTAAGATGGAATAAGAAGTGTGTGATTAGTCATGTCCATTTTATTTTTGCTGTAATTGAGAGAAGGGTTAGGCTTATGGCCTCTACTATTATTTGTACCTTTATTTATTGTGTATCTTTCATTTGCTGTCATTGGAGTGGGTATTTGTAAGGCCTATTATTATTATTATTATTATTATTATTATTATTATTATTATTATTATTATTATTATTATTATTATTATTATTATTATTATTATTATTATTAGACTTGAAGTTCAAGATTCCAGAGTTACATCATCAATTCTTGTTAATATAGATTTTTATTTGTTGTATACCTTACTTATAAAGTAAATTAACCAAAAAAAGTCCTCTCGTTCCAGGGTGATGAATTGTTTAGTCAATTTTGTTGGTCCATTATTATTATTATTATTATCATTTTTTTTTTTTTTTTTTTTTTGCTCTATCACAGTCCTCCAATTCGACTGGGTGGTATTTATAGTGTGGGGTTCCGGGTTGCATCCTGCCTCCTTAGGAGTCCATCACTTTTCTTACTATGTGTGCCGTTTCTAGGATCACACTCTTCTGCATGAGTCCTGGAGCTACTTCAGCCTCTAGTTTTTCTAGATTCCTTTTCAGGGATCTTGGGATCGTGCCTAGTGCTCCTATGATTATGGGTACGATTTCCACTGGCATATCCCATATCCTTCTTATTTCTATTTTCAGATCTTGATACTTATCCATTTTTTCCCTCTCTTTCTCTTCAACTCTGGTGTCCCATGGTATTGCGACATCAATGAGTGATACTTTCTTCTTGACTTTGTCAATCAACGTCACGTCTGGTCTGTTTGCACGTATCACCCTATCCGTTCTGATACCATAGTCCCACCCGAGGATCTTTGCCTGATCGTTTCTATCACTCCTTCAGGTTGGTGCTCGTACACTTATTACTGCAGGTAGCTGATGTTTCTTGCACAGGCTCCAGTGGAGGGCTTTTGCCACTGAATCATGCCTCTTTTTGTACTGGTTCTGTGCAAGTGCCGGGCATTCACTTGCTATGTGGTTTATGGTTTCATTTTTCGTATTGCACTTCCTACATAGTGAGAGATGTTATTTCCGTCTATCGTACGTTGAACATATCTGGTTCTTAGGGCCTGATCCTTGTGCCGCTGTTATCATTCCTTCAGTTTCCTTCTTTAGCTCTCCCCTCTGTAGCCATTGCCAATTGTCATCGCGGGCTAGTTCTTTAGTCTGTCTCATGTATTGTCCGTGCATTGGTTTGTTGTGCCAGTCCTCTGTTCTTTCTGTCTTTCCTCCTGTCTCTGTATATTTCTGGGTCTTATTATTATTATTATTATTATTATTATTATTATTATTATTTATTGTATGTGTTATGAATAAAGTAAATAAAGATGACCTTTCCTCTCTCCTTCCAGGGTGATGGCTGTGGCCGAGGAGGATGCGGGAGTGACCCTCGTCTCCTTCAGTCGCAGTAGACCTATACACCGATCTCAGTCTTCTCCGTCTTCCGCTGCTGCTGCTGCTGCCAAGCCCCCTACGCCCACTACCCCGCGTCCTAGGCGCCCGCGAAACACCCGCCGGTCCCTGTCGCGCCTCCTGAGCAGGTGTACGGAGAGTGGGGAGGAGGAAGAGGAGGACCAACCCGACGGCCCCTCGAGGTCTCCTGCTGTGCAGCAGAAGCAGTGTACTGGACTGGGCTCTGATCCCCAGCAGCGGCTAGCGAACGGGTCAACATCAGGAGCAGCCGAAACCGCCGACCTCTCTCAGCGCGACGCCAAGATCCAGTTGGTTGGCTTCAGGAGGTCGCACTCCTTCTGCGGCGACGCCAAGAGGAGCACCAAGAGAATCAGCTGGCGGAGTAGCAGCAGCTGCCGGAGCTACGACTGCCAGGGTCAGCGAGACAGCGTCCTAGGTCCCCCCAGCAAGCCGATGGACAACCCTGGCCCTATGAGTGCTCCACGCTGAAGACGTCGCGGGAGGTTGAAGATGGAGCGGGAGCGGTTGCGGAGGGTGCGGGGCGCGGCGAGACGCTGTGGGCCGACAAAAGAGGACGTCTTCACGAACTTCATGCGCCAGAGTCGGAGGACCGGTTCCCCTTCCACCCCCTGCTGGAGGAAGAGGGGCGTTCCACCCAAAGATCCCCCCCCTCCGGCGGGCTTCGGCGCCCCTACTCGGCCCTCCTCTTTATTGGCGGCTCTAGCTTGCGGGCCAACGAGCTTAGACGAAGGGCAGCTCTCGGGTGCGGCCCACAGGCGCACCGCCTACACCATGCGGCGCTCGGCGACTGCCGGGTTCCCGGGTCCTCTGGACAACAAGGAAAACGAAAACGAGGGGTCGGGGGTGTCGGGCGACGCCGACGACGACTCCCCCCCGGAGTCAGGAGTCAAGGAGGATGAGGATGACGAGGAGGAGGAGCCCTGGTGCGACTTACCGGCCTCCCCTCTGAGTCCACCGTCGCCTTTCCACCACCCTTTCTTTCGCCGGCAGTTGGGTCTGCCCACTCCCGTGGCTGATCCTTGGGCCCGGTTCTCGGGTTTCGGCATGCCGCGCCTCCCGCAGGTCTTGCTAGCGCACGCGCAGGCCCAGCAGGAAGCCGCGGCTGCGCGGAACGAAGAATGGAACCAAGGAGGACCCAGGAGGGATATTGGAAGGGCGGACGACTACGGCGTCGAGAAAGTCGAGAGGCGGCGCCACAGCGCCAACCCCACCCAAAATGGCCGGGGTCAGTACTGCATGTCCTCCAGGCAACGCATCGTCACCTATTGCGCCGACTCCAATTCATACAAGTAAGTTCTCTCTATAGTATATAAAACGTATTTGTTGTCTCGCTTCATCTCTGTATTGACATCCAACCCTGAATTTTTCATTTCAAATTGCCCTTTAGGGGGGTAGTGCCGTCAGTGCACCTCGCGCTGTGTACTGTAGGCATTACTTAAAGTTCCTTGCAGCGTCCCCTCGGCCCTAGCTGCAGCCCGCATTCATTCCTTTTACTCTACCTCCGTTCAAATCCTCTTTATTCCATCAAACTTTCCACCCTTTCAGTGTCAATGAGCTCATAGGTCTTAGAACCTGGTCCTTGGCTTACATTTTATATTCCATCGCGTTCTTGTAATTTCACTTAGGCCTACTTTCCATGCATGCGTAATTTACCCGCATCAGCATCCCACTTCCGCTTTGCATGACGAGCTCACCACGTATTTTCCTGCAGGTAAATTCCTTTCTCTCACTGCATTTGTGACTTTGTGTTTATGTGTAAGTTATTGTTAACTTTTATTGGTTAACTATTCTTTATTGTCTTTTGTATCTGGGTTTACGTTGTCATCTCTGTGCTTCGTTTTAAACCATATGACCTTTTGATGTGCTTTTTCGCTACTTGTCTAGAGAGCTTTCCTAAGTTCGCAGAATTCGATGATTTTAACCATTCTTCTTAATCCTGCCATAAAGTGCTTTCATGTTCTTTTCTTATGACTGCATTAATTCTCTCTCTCTCTCTCTCCTCTCTCTCTCTTCTCTCGCTCTCTCTTGTGTGTGTGTGTGTGTGTGTGTATGTGTAATCGTCCCCCAGTGCTTCAGTAATTTTTATATTTTTCAAATTTTACTGGAATATAGCATTTTTTTTCAAAACCATTAGACTGTTGAAATGGTTGATGTAAACTCAGAGTTAGAACTGTCAAAATCCTAGTTAAAATGATCAAACTCAGAGTTTAAAGAGTCATATTTAGTTGGAGCTATCAAACTCAAAGTTTGCTCTGTCAAGCTCAAGAGTTAGAACTGTCATACTCATAATTAGAG
>NC_087200.1:191049727-191055007 GCF_015104395.2 Macrobrachium nipponense | reverse complement strand
CTCTAATTATGAGTGTGACAGTTCTAACTCTTCAGTCTGACAGTGCAAACTCTGAGTTTGATAGTTGTAACTAAATATGACAGCTTAAACTCTGAGTTTGAACAATTTTAACTAGGATTTTGACAGTTCTAACTCTGAGTTTGACATCAACCAATTTCAACAGTCTAATGTTTTTTTTTGAAAAAAAAAAAAAAAATTTCTATATTCCAGTAAAACAAAATTTGAAAAATATAAAAAATTACTGAAGCACTGGGGGACGATTACACACACACACACACACACACACACACACACACACACACACACACACACACACACCCAGGGAGAGAGAGAGAGAGAGAGAGAATTAAATGTGGTCTAAGAAAAAAGAACATGAAAGCACTTTATAGCAGGAAGAAGAATGGTTAAAATCTATCGAATTCTGCGAACTAGGAAAGCTCTCCTAGACAAGTAGCGAAAAAAGAGATCAAAAGGTCATATGGTTAAAACGAAGCACAGAGATGACAACGTAAACCCAGATACAAAAGGTAATGAAGAATAGTTAACCAATAAAAGTTAACAATAACTTACACATAAACACAAAGTTACAAATGCAGTGAGAGAAAGTAATTTACCTGCAGGAGAATACGTGGTGAGTCGTCATGCAAAGCGGAAGTGGGATGCTGATGCGGGTAAATTACGCATGCATGGAAAAGTAGGCCTAAGTGAAATTACAAGAACGCAATGGAATATAAAATGTAAGCCAAGGACCAGGCTCTGAGACCTATGAGGTCATGAAACACTGAAAGGGTGGAAAGTTTGATGGAATAAAGAGGATTTGAACGGAGGTAGAGTAAAAGGAATGAAAGGGGGTGCAGCTAGGGCCGAGGGGACGCTGCAAGGAACTTTAAGTAATGCCTACAGTACACAGCGTGAGGTCCACTGACGGGGGGCAATTTGAAATGAAAAATTCAGAGTTGGATGTCAATACAGAGATGAAGCGAGATAACAAATACGTTTTATATACTATAGAGAGAACTTACTTGTATGAATTGGAGTCGGCGCAATAGGTGACGATGCGTTGCCTGGAGGACATGCAGTACTGACCCCGGCCATTTTGGGTGGGGTTGGCGCTGTGGCGCCGCCTCTCGACTTTCTCGACGCCGTAGTCGTCCGCCCCTCCCAATATCCCTCCCGGGTCCTCCTTGGTTCCATTCTTCGTTCCGCGCAGCCGCGGCTCATGCTGGGCCTGCGCGTGCGCTAGCAAGACCTGCGGGAGGCGCGGCATGCCGAAGCCCGAGAACCGGGCCCAAGGATCAGCCACGGGAGGGAGTGGGCAGACCCAACTGCCGGCGAAAGGAAAGGTGTGGAAAGGCGGCGACGGTGGACGCAGAGGGAGGGGAGGCCGGTAAGTCGCACCAGGGCTCCTCCTCCTCGTCCTCCTCATCCTCCTTGACTCCTGACTCCGGGGGGGAGTCGTCGTCGGCGTCGCCCGACACCCCCGACCCCTCGTTTTCGTTTTCCTTGTTGTCCAGAGGACCGGGAACCCGGCAGTCGCCGAGCGCCAGCATGGTGTAGGCGGTGCGCCTGTGGGCCGCACCCGAGAGCTGCCTTCGTCTAAGCTCGTTGGCCCGCAAGCTAGAGCCGCCAATAAAGAGGAGGGCCGAGTAGGGGCGCCGAAGCCCGCCGGAGGGGGGATGTGGGTGAAGCCCCTCTCCTCCAGCAGGGTGGTGAACCGGTCCTGGTCTGGCGCATGAAGTTCGTGAAGACGTCCTCTTTGTCGGCCCACAGCGTCTCGCCGCCGCGGGCCCTCCGCAACCGCTCCCGCTCCATCTTCACCTCCCGCGACGTCTTCAGCGTGGAGCACTCATAGGGCCAGGGTTGTCCATCGGCTTGCTGGGGGGGACCTAGGACGCTGTCTCGCTGGCCCTGGCAGTCGTAGACTCCGGCAGCTGCTGCTACTCCGCCAGCGATTCTCTGGCGCTTCTCTTGGCGTCGCGCAGAAGGACGTGCGACCTCCTGAAGCCAACCAACTGGATTTTGGCGTCGCGCTGAGAGAGGTCGGCGGTTTCCGCTGCTCCTGATGTTGACCCGTTCGCTAGCCGCTGCTGGGGATCAGAGCCCAGTCCAATACTCTGCTTCTGCTGCACAGCAGGAGACCTCGAGGGGCCGTCGGGTTGGTCCTCCTCTTCCTCCTCCCCACTCTCCTACACCTGCTCAGGAGGCGCGACAGGGACCGGCGGGTGTTTCGCGGGCGCTAGGACGCGGGGTAGTGGGCGTAGGGGGCTGGCAGCAGCAGCAGCAGCGGAAAGACGGAGAAGACTGAGATCGGTGTATAGGTCTACTGCGACTGAAGGAGACGAGGGTCACTCCCGCATCCTCCTCGGCCACAGCCATCACCCTGGAAGGAGAGAGGAAAGGTCATCTTTATTTACTTTATTCATAACACGTAGAATAAATAATAATAATAATAATAATAATAATAATAAATAATAATAATAATAATAATAATAATAATAATAATGGACCAAACAAAACTGACTAAATAATTCATCACCCTGAACGACGAGGACCATTTTTTTTTGGTTTTTTTATTTTTTTTTTTTTTGGTTAATTTACTTTATAAGTAAGGTATACAACAAATAAAAATCTATATTAACAAGAATTGATCATGCAACTCTGGAATCTTGAACTTCAAGTCTAATAATAATAATAATAATAATAATAATAATATTGGAAGGAGACCCTCTTTCAAACAAGTTTTATTGAAAGATATTGCTGCATCAGCTGCATTCAACTTGTAAATAGTCTTCTCTATTTTTCTAACAATAGCTTTCTCTCTGCTACTACAACTGGCGAGTATTGCGCCGATATTACTCATCAGGAGGAGTCAATTTCGGGGATATTGCTTAATATTTATTTATTTGTCACAGTACATGAACAAATAAAAAATACAATTCGATCTAGTGGGCCAACGTTTCTCTCGGTATCATCCGAGCATGATCACGGCAGTGGATCGGAGTAGACTGTAGGTGTTGTCAAGATCTACTCAATATATAGCGGCAGGTCACGTCGGGGGTCAACCAGCGAGCTGCGTTTTCATTGGCTGGTGGCGCAATGCGCTCCAGCTATTGGTTGAAAGAAGTTTTCTTCAAGACGCTTCTCGTCGTTGAAGGTTGCGCTGTTGCAGCCTAGCTGATCGTCGAGGCTGGGGCAAGACTTCCCCGGGCGCTGTGTCACGACGGCTCGCGTTGTCATTGGCTGATGGGCTGCTTGTCTCATCTGGTATTCTTTGATCGGGAGTGTCGTTCGGTCTGGTATATTTGTGCTATTATTTATGCACATAGGTCTCCTTAGGTTGGTGGGGAGGAAGAGGACTTCCTGCGTCGTATTCAATGAGGGCTTCTCTTGTTGTATGAGGAGTGCTCGAGCAGTCGCAAACGCCGTTGGTCAGGAGCCCTCCCTATTATCTTAATATTCTTGATAATACCGTCGCGGGAGATGGCTTCCTGGTGTGCTGTCATGGTATGGTTTTTAATTGCCCCTTCTTGTGCGTGGCAAGAAATCCTCTTGGACAGTTTCATAGAAGTCATACCAACGTAAGAGCCGGGACATCCACGGACGGGGCATGAGAATTGGTAGACTACATTCGACTGTTCAAGAGGTCTCTTGCTGGGGGGGTCGGGTTGTTCTTCATGATAAGGTCGCGGGTACGTCGATTCTGGTAATAAATCACGAGTTCGAGTTCTTTGTCGACTTCGCAATATGCCAGTTGTAGTAGCAGAGAGAAAGCTATTGTTAGAAAAATAGAGAAGACTATTTACAAGTTGAATGCAGCTGATGCAGCAATATCTCTCATAAATAATAATAATAATAATAATAATAATAATAATAATAATAATAATAATAATAGTAATAATAATAATAGGTCTTACAAATACCCACTCCAATGACAGCAAATGAAAGATACACAATAAATAAAGGTACAAATAACAGTAGAGGCCATAAAGCCTAACCACTCTCTCAATACAGCAAAAATAAAAAAGGCTAAATACTAATCACACACTTCTTATTCCATCTTAGAAAAACAACAGGTTTCATTCCACGTTTTCATTTTGTTGTGATTTGTGTCAAGTCATATTGCTGTCAATTCTGCGTTAAATAAAAATCTTAAGATCATGACATTTCTTCTGTTGCATATTTCATAAACATCTCCGCCACCTTTTGACGTTTATATAGGGAAAATAAAGCGTAGCATTTGTTGACGGTGCATAATAACGTAAACATCAAATACTTCTTTGCAGTTTTCTTCTGAAGATTGAAAAAGAAAACCCCCCAAAATCACTGTGTAACTTGTTTACTCTAAGTAAAATTAAATGTAAATACTTAGAAGTAAACAAGTTACACAGAGATTTTGTGGGGTTCATTTTCAACGTAAACATCATTTTGTATGCACTGACCAAAATCCCGCACTCCCAGGTAGTGTTGAAAATCATAGCATTTATTCTGCTACTGTATCACACACAATGCTGCAAAAGGCTTGGAATTAAACAACAAAATGTAATCACGAATGAACTTGTGGAGACCGGAAGAGAAAAAATATGATAAAAAGGACAATAAACATAAAGATGAAACCACAATTAAATGTAAGATTATAAAAACGACTTACATAGAGCCCTTTCACCTACAGGAACCAAAAACTTGCTTGCCCACAAAACATAAAACAATTGACTAAATCTGGGACTATCTACGGATGTCAAAAAACTAACAACTTGAAATGAATGTCATCACAAAATTTGGTTAATTCCAACCGAACCCTTTGAACTTCGCTTTACAAGTCAACGACCTTAAGCCTTCATCCAAATGTGTTAGCTCTTGCTGGAGTAATCGCACAAAAGATTATTTTCCTGTGTGTAAAAACGTGCGTATGCATACATTATGAAATTTCCCCGGGTTGGACGACAGTCAGTTTAACAGTCATTACGGTCTAGATCTCTGTTTCCCAAGATCTTGTTGGTTGTAGATATTCAAAAACTTCACCGTTTTTTTTTTTTTTTTTTTTGCTTTTTTTTTTTTTTTTTGGCAATCTTGCTAATAAAAAACGTTCAAAAACAAACATAACATACTATCCAGAGGAGAGGTAATAATCAGAAAATGCCATTTTATGTCCCATTTGACTCTCCCGGCATTCTTACGCGATGAGAGAGAGAGAGAGAGAGAGAGAGAGAGAGAGCTCATTTCACGATAAGATGTAGAGAAACATAAGAAGAGAGGACCTTCTTCCGCGATAAGGAGAGAGAG
>NC_087200.1:191009727-191044727 GCF_015104395.2 Macrobrachium nipponense | reverse complement strand
AAAAAATTTCAGAAGACATTATTTCCAGAAGGACCAATATTTTCAGGGGAGCCACTATTTTCAGAAGAGCCATTATTTTCAGAAAAGACATTACTTTCAGACGTGAATATTTTCTAATAGCCAATTATTTCCGAAAAATCTTCATTTTAGGAAGAGCCAACACTTTCACAAGAGAATATTTTCAGGGGAGCCATTATTTTCTGAAAAGACATTAGTGCTTTCAGAAGTGAATATTTTCACAATAGCCAAAATTATCTCAGGAATCATCATTTCAAGAAGGGCCAATATTTTCAGAAGATGATATTTTCAAAAGATACAATATTTTGAGACGAGCCATTATTTTCAGAAAAGCTAATAATTTCAGAAGGTACAATATTTTTAGAAGAAACCATTATTTTCAGAAAAGATATTTCAGAAGAGCCATTATTTTCAGAAGAGAATATTCTACGAAAAAGCCGAATATTCAGAAAAATCAATATTTCAGAGGAGCAAACAATGCTGTTCTTAGATTGCTTTACATGACAGGAAATTTTTCATCGTGATATACAAACACTTTCTGTGCACAATCATTAGCAATCAATCAGCAACTAACAACAGAGGGAGATATTATGACGTCAGCAACTTCCAACTGCAACTGCAGAAGAAAAACATTTTTTTTCCAGAGTCCACCCACCATTTACCGAAGCACTTTGTAAAATACGAAAGACTCCCTGATCGACCCTTGGTCTCCTAAATCAAAAACATTATCCCTTTGTCGAAGCGACGATAGATTTCCGATTCGAGGGTCGGACGAGATGGCCCCACAGGATAGGGTCAAAATATGTAATATGAAAAGACTTCCCTCGGAAAGAAAAGATAGAAAAGATAAAGAAGAAGACGACACTGGGTGACAATATTGACGCTCAAAACCTTTCTTATTCTTTATCTTTAATTCTATATTTTATTTGATGTCATGTTTTCTCTGTTTCGTACCCTTCCAGTCTTTTTCATCTTCAGGTATTTATTTACTTTCAAACTTGAATTGTTTAAAATATGTAATATTGAAAAGACTTCCCAAGAAAACAATAGGGTGAAAATATGACGTTAAAACTTCTAATGCATCTTTAATTCAATTTAAAATTTTTAAATTTTTTCCCCTTTGTTCCGGCCCCCTTTCCAATCTCCATGAATTCATGTACCACATACTTAAAATTATCACGTTTTCAGAAATTACTCCGGTGAAAGGTTGGGCAACCCCGCCCCCCCCCCCCCCCAACCACCCCCGCCCCCCCCCCCCCAAACCCCCCCTAAAAAAAAAAAAAAAAAAACAAAAAAAAAAAAAAAAAAAAAAAAAAAAAAAAATTTGTGGGGCTTTCTGCGTTGACTGTCTTGCCATTTGCCACGATGTACTCCAACGAGATTTTATGACAGCATGTTAAATCAGTCAATATCAACTTCATTATAAACGTAACTCTGCACAGAAAAATGATTCAATGTATTCATGAAGGTAATCAAGTAATACTTAGAAAACAGTAGATCCTTCGAATCATAAAACAAAACAAAAAAACAATATGCACAGGTGCAGTTTCATATGATCTACTGAGGACTGAGGCATCATTTGAAATCCAGCTTTCCGTAAAAGTTGAATCGAGAGAGAGAGAGAGAGAGAGAGAGAGAGAGAGAGAGAGAGAGACGAGAGTAGAGAGAAGAGAGGAGGAATATTTTCTCTTAGTTAATACTATCCCATTTGCCCTCATCCTGTATTGAATGAAGAAACGCTACGCAACGGGACAAAAAGCGTCTGCGCTAAAGATTTATCATGGACGATACCGTCAATCTATATGAACGAAACGCTTTAAAACGTTCGATACCGACGAACAACTGAACGCAGCTTTTGTTCTTCTTCCTGCGCCGACGGAAAGTACTGTAACACCAAAAGAAAGAAGACTGAAATAATCAAGTACAAACACCCCGTCCCAGATCTAAGCTTCATTATATGTAGAATTCTTGAGTGGATAGACAGTTTTCAACTTTGTACTTTAATGATCATATTTATCAGTTTTTCTTTGGGAAAGTTGAGATTTCTTTTGTTTGTGGTCATTTACACACAAAAAAAGGAAAAAAAACACACACACGCACGCACACAAGCCACGCACACACACATATATATACATATATATATAATATATATATAATATATATAGATATATAATATATATACACCACACACACACACACATATATCATATAATATATATATATATATATATGATATATATATATACATATATATATATATACACCATATATATATATATATATATATATATATATATATATATATCATATAAAACCTCTTTCAACACCGATGCAATACCTTTGCACTTTGTTTGAAGAGAGATATATGATGCAAATTTACAAAACAATTAAAAGAGAAAAGAAAAACGACAAAATATAAAGTATCCTTACGAATAACACAACTGGGTAATTTAGCCTTTACCTTAAACTCCACCTACTTCACACATAATTACTCCCAAATAACAACAATCAATAACAATTACAGTCAGCAAAAGCGACAAAAATCCTTAATCACGCTAACTAACGAAAGAAAAAAAGCAAAAAAAAAAAAAGAAATATTAAAACAATTAAGTTATATTACTACTTGCAACAACTAGGAACAACATTCTCTCTCTTTCCTCCGCTTTATTCTATAAGACGTCTTGAAGGGCAAAGGGGCGTTTCCCACATTTCCATACAATGTTACTATAATATACTCTCGCACAGGGAACAAAACAAAGTACACCTCAGACACCTGCTTCAGTTGTAACGAGGATAGAAACTTTAAATGTCGAGCCAAGCACTGGGGCATTCCGGGCATTCATTGCACAACACTGAAAGAAAAGAGGGAGTTGGAGTGGTTGGACGCAGCAAGGTAAAGGGATCCAGAAATGTAAGATATCTTAATTTAACCACACCATTGAGGTGATTATAACAGCTCTCCTAGGGCTGGCCGAAGGATTAGATGCTTTTACGTGGCTAAAAAAAAAACCAATTGGTTACCTAGCAACGGGACCTACAGCTTATGTGGTATCCGAACCGCATTATATCGAGAGAATTGAATTTCTAATGACTAGAAATACATTACTCTGGTTCTACGTTGGCAGAACGGGGAACCGAACTCGCAACTACCGAATTGGTAGGCAAGCATGCAACCCACTGACCAACGAGGAACTAAGGTAGAATTGGAGAAAACACCACAGATGTACTAAGTAGTGATGTTTTCTGAGAGGTTAGACAATAAGCCAACAAGATTCATGTAGGTTTTAGTTAATAGCTAAATTATTATTCAGTAAGAACAAAAAAAAGTCGCACACGGTACGGACGTGTAACAACTTACACACACAAATATATATATATATATATATATATATATATATATATATATATATATATATATATATATATATATATATATATATATACACACAACGAATATAAATAGAGTACACCTTTCTAATAACAAAAATTAATTAAATTAAATAACCGAATAATACACGAAAAACCTATTATTTACTTATAGAAATCTGCATAACTATCATCCAAAATGAAAGGAAATATTTTTACATCAGGTCCTATGACAAAAAAAAACGCGCGATCGTAGGGCAGTTATTATTAGCGGCAATGCATAATGGGACCATTGGAAATAAATGGAAATTTTTAATAGGAAGTCATCTGTCCAATTCTCTCATTACATGGGAGGAATAAAAGGAAAAAAAAGGTTAAATTAATATTCACCAACCGCTCCCACATGGGAAATGTTGTAAGCAATATTTCCTTGTCATTCGATGCATGGTATGAATGTTACCCGTTTGTTGGTAGTTTTAAATCAGCATTCAAAATGACGACAATTGTAAATCTTTAAATCACGAATTAAAATGTACAAAAAATTGTTTGACAATTGTAAATTTTTAAATCAAGATTTGTAATGTTCCAAAATTATTTGACAATTGTAAATTTTAATCAAGATTAAAAATGTTCAATAATTATACGAACTATTGTAGAGTTTTAAATCATGATTTAAAATGTTCAAAATTATTGCGACAATTGTAATTTTTCAAATCAAGATTAAAAATGTTCAATAATTTTACGGCTATTGTAAATTTTTAAATCAAGATTTAAAGTTTCCAAAAAAATTTCGACAATTGTATATTTTAAAATTAAGATTTAAAATATTAAAACTTTTTTCGACAATTGTAAATTTTTAAATTAAGATTTAAAATATTCCAAAAATTTTCGACAATTGAATAAACTCAAATCATAATTTAAAATTTTCAAAATTTTTTAACTTGAAATGACAACTTTAAAAATTTTCAATTGTAATTTCAGCTCTTCAAAAACAATTTGAAATGACGATTTTAAATTTAAGCTTTTCAAATGGAACTCGCAATGACGAGTTTTATAAATTATATTAAAATTTAAACTGTTCAAAGAACAATGGAAATGACTATAGTTTAAGATGTCTAAACAGAAATTTAAACTGTTAAATAAAACACGAACCTTAGTATAAGTATATGTTTCCTGTTATTTTTTCACCTAACCAATAATAATAATAATAATAATAATAATAATAATAATAATAATAATAATAATAATAATAATAATAATAATAATAGGGTGATAAGTGCAAATAGACCAGACGTGACGTTGATTGACAAATCAAGAAGAAAGTAGCACTCATAGATGTCCCAATACCGAGTGAGTTGAAGAGAAAGAAAAGGAAAAAATGGTTAGGTATCCAGACCATGAAATTTCATAGAAATAAGAAGGATATGGATATGGAGGTGGAAATAGTACCCATAATCATAGGAACACTAGGCATGATCCCAAGATCCCTGAAAAGGAACCTGGAAAAACTAGAAGCTGAAGTAGCTCCAAGACTCATGCAGAGAAGTGTGCTCCTAGAAACAGCGTACATAGTAAGAAAATGATGGACTTCAGGAGGCAGGATGTGACCAGGAACCCCACAGCATAAAAACACCCGGTCCAATTGGAGGACTGTGAGAGCCCCGCCGAAAAATAAAAAATAAAAAATAATAATAATAATATGCTGGAACAGACCTTCTTTCAAACTTTGTTTTATTGAATATAATGGCAGAAATGATATTCAATAGGATAATAATAATAATAATAATAATAATAATAATAATAGTAATAATAATAATAATAATAATAATAATAATAATATTTCGGAAGGAGAACCCTCTCGTAGACATGTTTTGTTAAAAATAACTGCTGCTTCAGCACTATTAATCTTATAGTCTTCTCTATCTTTCTGATGACGGCTTTCTCGTTGTTGCTTAGACTGGCGAGCAACGCACCAAAGGGCATGGTAAAGTTCGGTTGAGTCATTTGATTTATTATTGCTTATACAATTCTCTCTCTCTCTCTCTCTCTCTCTCTCTCTCTCTTTCTAACGCGACGTTTCCTCCTGATCGACAGGACATTATCAAGCGATAACTGCTGAGGGACTGAATTCCAGTGTTGTTGTTCCAGTGGCGAGTCCTCTCCTTTTATCGTGGTGTTGCGAGCTCTCCAGTACGATCAGAGCACTTCTCCGGTAGGTCGAGTTTTTATTGGTTCCCGAGTCACCTTCCCGGGAAACCAATAAAAACTCGACCTACCGGAGAAGTGCTCTGATCGTACTGGAGAGCTTCGCAACACCACGATAAAAGGAGAAGGACTCTGTGAGCAAGAGCCCGTGCTGACACAAGGTCAGCTAAATCAAAACAACAAAACAAACCACCTGGAATTCAGTCCCTCAGCAGTTATCGCTTGATAATGTCCTATCGATCAGGAGGAAACGTCGCGTTAGAAAGAGAGAGAGAGAGAGAGAGAGAGAGAGAGAGAATTGTATAAGCAATAATAAATCAAATGACTCAACCGAACTTTACCCATGCCCTTTGGTGCGTTGCTCGCCAGTCTAAGCAACAACGAGGAAAGAAACCGTCATCAGAAAGATAGAGAAGACTCTGTTTTATAAGATTAATAGTGCTGAAGCAGCAGTTATTTTAACAAAAAAAAAAAAAAAAAAAAAAATAATAATAATAATAATAATAATAATAATAATAATAATAATAATAATAATAATAATAACAATAATAATAATAATAATAATAAGCAAGAAAAACAAGGGAGGAACTCAACGAGAAATACAAAGTACAAGAGAGGGTGACTAAACAACACAATAGAAGATGTAAAACAGAGGCTTAAGGCCAAAGCACATAAGATCCAACGGTACATGAACAGGAATAAGGGATACCAACAGAACAAACTATTCGGAACCAACCAGAAAAGACTATACAGCCAAACTAAGAGGGGAAGACAACCACCCAGAAATTCCTGAAGCCGAACCAAGTAAGTGACTCTGGGAAAACATATGGAGCAATCCGGTATCACACAACAAACATGCAACATGCTCCAGGAAGTCAAGGAAGAAGAAACAGGGAGAATAAACAAAGATTCACAGAGATCACGACAGGACACAGTCAGACACCAACCACAAAGAAAATGCCAAACTGGAAAGCCCCAGGTCCCGATGAAGTCCATGGATACTGGCTCAAAAAACTTCAATGCCCTACACCACGAATAGCAGAACAACTCCAGCATTGTATCTCAAATCACCAAGCACCCAAATGGATGACCACAGGAAGAACATCCTTAGTACAAAAAGACAAGAGTAAGGGCAAGGGAAATATAGCCAGTAACTACAGGCCTATCACCTGCCTACCAATAATGTGGAAGTTACTAACAGGTATCATCAGTGAAAGGCTATACAACTACCTAGAGGAGACAAACACCATCCCCCACCAACAGAAAGGCTGCAGAGGAAGAATGTAGGGGCACAAAAGACCAGCTCCTGATAGACAAAATGGTAATGAAGAACAGAAGGAGAAGGAAAACCAACCTAAGCATGGCATGGATAGACTATAAGAAAGCCTTCGACATGATACCACACACATGGCTAATAGAATGCCTGAAAATATATGGGCAGAGGAAAACACCATCAGCTTCCTCAAAAATACAATGCGCAATGGAATACAATACTTACCAAGCTCTGGAATAAGACTAGCAGAGGTTAATATCAGGAGAGGGGATCTTCCAGGGTGACTCACTGTCCCCACTACTCTCGTAGTAGCCATGATTCCCCCCATGACAAAAGTACTACAGAAGATGGATGCCGGGTACCAACTCAAGAAAAGAGGGCAACAGAATCAACCATCTGATGTTCATGGACGACATCAAGCTGTATGGTAAGAGCATCAAGGAAATAGATACCCTAATCCAGACTGTAAGGATTGTATCTGGGGACATCAGGATGGAGTTTGGAATAGAAAAATGCGCCTTAGTCAACATACAGAAAAGGCAAAGTAACGAGAACTGAAGGGATAAAAGCTACCAGATGGGAGCAACATCAAACACATAGATGAGACAGGATACAAATCTCCGGGAATAATGGAAGGAGGGGATATAAAACACCAAGAGATGAAGGACACGATCAGGAAAGAATATATGCAGAGACTCAAGGCGATACTCAAGTCAAAACACTCAACGCGGAAATATGATAAAAGCCATAAACAAACACATGGGCAGTGCCAGTAATCAGATACAGCGCAGGAATAGTGGAATGGACGAAGGCAGAACTCCGCAGCATAGTCAGAAAACAGGAAACATATGACAATACACAAAGCACTACACCCAAGAGCAAATACGGACAGACTATACATAACACGAAAGGAAGGAGTGGAGAGGACTACTAAGTATAGAGGACTGCGTCAAACATCGAGAACAGAGCACTGGGGCAATATCTGAAAACCAGTGAAGACGAGTGGCTAAAGAGTGCATGGGGAAGAAGGACTAATAAAACTAGACGAAGACCCAGAAATATACAGAGACAGGAGAAAGACAGACAGAACAGAGGACTGGCACAACAAACCAATGCCACGGACAATACATGAGACAGACTACAGAACTAGCCAGCGATGACACATGCCAATGGCTACAGAGGGGAGAGCTAAAGAAGGAAACTGAAAATAAAGAATGATAACAGCGGCACAAGATCAGGGCCCTAAGAAACCAGATAGTTCAAGAAACGATAGACGGAAATAACATCTCTCCCATATGTAGGAAGTGCAATACGAAAAATGAAACCATAAACCACATAGCAAGTGAATGTTCGGCACTTGCACAGAACCAGTACAAAAAGAGGCATGATTCAGTGGCAAAAGCCCTCCACTGGAGCCTGTGCAAGAAACATCAGCTTTTTACCTTGCAGTAATAAGTTGGTACGAGCACCAACCTGAAGGAGTGATAGAAAAACGATCAGGCAAAGATCCTCTGGGTACTATGGTATCAGAACGGATAGGGTGATACGTGCAAACAGACCAGACGTGACGTTGATTGACAAAGTCAAGAAGAAAGTATCACTCATTGATGTCGCAATACCATGGGACACGAGAGTTTGAAGAGAAAGAGAGGGAAAAAAATGGATAAGTATCAAGATCTGAAAATAGAAAATAAGAAGGATATGGGATATGCCAGTGGAAATCGTACCCATAATCATAGGAGCACTAGGCACGATCCCAGATCCCTGAAAAGGAATCTAGAAAAACTAGAGGAAATGAAGTAGCTCCAGGTCTCATGCAGAAGAGTGTGATCCTAGAAAACGGCACACATAGTAAGAAAAGTGATGGACTCCTAAGGAGGCAGGATGCAACCCGGAACCCCACTAATACTACCCAGTCGAATTGGAGGACTGTGATAGAGCAAAAAAAAAAAAAAATCAAACAATTAAGTTAATATTACTACTTGCAACTAGGAACAACATTCTCTTCTACGCTTTATTCTAAAAGACGTCTTGAAGGGCAAAGGGGCAGTTTCCCCTCATTTCCATACAAGTTACTATAATATACTCTTGCCACAGGGAACAAAACAAAGTGCACCTCAGACACCTGCTTCAGTTGTAATGAGGAATGAATGTGTATTTGTTAAAAAGAAAAATGAACAACGAGAAACTTTAAATGTCTGTCATCTGACGACTGACTTTATAAATTGAGGCGGTCGAGCCAAGCACTGGGGCATTTTCGGGCATTCATTGCACAACACTGAAAAGAGTGGGCAGCTGCAGTGGTTGGACAGCAAGGTAAAGGGGATCCACGTTGGCTAAAGCCAATTGGTTACCTAGCAACGGGACCTACAGCTTATTGTGGGATCCGAACCGCATTATATCGAGAAATGAATTTTTACGTTGGCAGAGCGGAGAATCGATATCACGACTACCGAATTGATAGGAAAGCATGCAAACCCACTTGACCAACGAGGAACTAAGGCGGAATTGGAGAAACACCACAGATGTACTAAGTAGTGCTTTTCGGAGAGGTTAGACTAAGCCTACAAGATTCATGAGGTTTTAGTTAATAGCTAAAGATTATTCAGTAAAACAAAAAGTGCCCACGGTACGGACGTTTTGTGTAACAACTTACACACACACAAATATATATATATATATATATATATATATATATATATATATATATATATATATATATATATATAAATAAATTAAATTACCCGATAATACACGAAAAACCTCCATAATATTATTTATAGAAATCTGCATAACTATCATCCAAAATGAAAGGGAATATTTTTACATCAGGTCCTATGACAAAAAAAAACGCGCGATCGTAGGGCAGTTAGTATTAGCGGCAATCATAGTTTGGGGACCATTGGAAATAAATTTTGGAAATTTTTAATAGGAAGTCATCTGTCCAATTCTCTCATTACATGGGAGGAATAAAAGGGGGTGGGAAAAAAAAGGTTAAACTAATATTCACACCAACCGCTCCCGCATGCGAAATGTTGTAAGCAATATTTCCTTGTCATTCGATGCATGGTATGATGTTGCCTGTTTGTTGGTGGTTTTAAATCAGCATTCAAAATGACGACAATTGTAAATCTTTAAATCACGATTTAAAATGTACAAAAAATTGTTTGACAATTGTAAATTTTTAAATCAAGATTTGTAATGTTTCCAAAATTATTTGACAATTGTAAACTTTTTAAATCAAGATTAAAAATGTTCAATAATTATACGACTATTGTAGATTTTTTAAATCAAGATTTAAAATGTTCAAAATTATTGCGACAATTGTAATTGTTTTTTCAAATCAATAAGATTAAAAATGTTCAATAATTTTTACGGCTATTGTAAATTTTTAAATCAAGATTTAAAGTTTCCAAAAAATTTTCGGACCAACTTGTATATTTTAAAATTAAGATTTTTAAAATATTAAAAAACTTTTTTCGACAATTGTAAATTTTTAAATTAAGATTTAAAATATTCCAAAAATTTTCGACAATTGTAAATTTTTAAATCATAATTTAAAATTTCAAAATTTTTTTAACTGAATGACAGAAATGACAACGTTAAAATTTTTCAATTGTAATTTCAGCTCTTCAAAAACAATTTGAAATGACGATTAAAAATTTAAGCTTTTCAAATGGAACTCGCAATGACGAGTTTTAAATTTTATATTAAAATTTAAACTGTTCAAAGAACAACTGGAAATGACTATAGTTTAAAATTTAAAAAGTCTAAACAGAAATTTAAACTGTTAAATAAAACACGAACATTAGTATAAGTATATGTTTCCTGTCATTTTTCACCTAATAATAAAATAATAATAATAATAATAATAATAATAAATAATAAAATAATAATAAATAATAATAATAATTAATTAATTAATAATAAAGGGTGATAAGTGCAAAGACCAGACGGACGGTTTATTGACAAAAATCAAGAAAGAAAGTAGCCTCATAGATGTTTTTTCCCAATTACCAGAGGTTGAAAGATGAAAGAAAAGGAAAAAATGTTTAGGTATCCAGACCTGAAATTTTATAGAAATAAGAAGGATATGGGATATGGCAGTGGAAATAGTACCCATAATCATAGGAACACGAGGCATGATCCCCATGATCCCTGAAAAGGAACCTGGAAAAACTAGAGGCTGAAGTAGCTCCAGGACTCATGCAGAGGAGTTGTGCTCCTAGAAACAGCGCGTACATAGTAAGAAAATGATGGACTTCAGGATGCAGGATGTGACCAGGAACCCCACAGTATAAAAAAACCACACGGTCCCCCCCCCCAATTTGGAGGATGCCCGAGACCCCCAACCGAAAAAGAAAAATAATATAATTAATATGCTGGAACAGACCTTCTTTACAAACTTGTTTTATTGAATATAATGGCAGAATTTATATTCAATAGGATGATAATAATAAAAATATAATTATAATATAATAATAGAGTGCCCTTCTAGAAGCATAGTTTATATTGCAGTTTCTCAATCTCTCGAATGAGTTTCTTTGTAGCAGCAGGGCAATCATATAACAGCTGATTGTACCCCTGGCTTCATTCGCCTTGAGTAAAAGGTGCACTGGAATAAATTAACTTTGGAGAGCTGTTGTATCATTTACCTGCTGCACAAAGGGACTCGTTGAGAAACTGCAGTATAAACTCTAAAGCATTTCAGACGGCCATGATGTTTAATGAAGTTTTGAAACAGAGGGCGATCTTCTTCCGAAATAATAATAATAATAATAATAATAATAATAATAATCAATAATAATAATAATAATAATAATAATAATAATAATACCACACACATGGCTAATAGAATGCCTGAAAATATATGGGGCAGCAGGAGGAAAACACCATCAGCTTCCTCAAAAATAACACAATGCGCAACTGGAATACAATACTTACAAGCTCTGGAATAAGACTAGCAGAGGTTAATATTCAGGATGAGAGATCTTCCACGGCGACTCACTGTCCCCACTACTCTTCGTAGTAGCCATGATCCCATGACAAAAGTACTACAGAAGATGGATGCCGGGTACAACTCAAGAAAAAGAGGCAACAGAATCAACCATCTGATGTTCATGGACGACATCAAGCTGTATGGTAAGAGCATCAAGGAAATAGATACCCTAATCCAGCCTGTAAGGACTGTATCTGGGGACATCAGGATGGAGTTTGGAATAGAAAAATGCGCCTTAGTCAACATACAAAAAGGCCAAATAAAGTAACGAGAACTGAAGGGATAAAGCTACCAGATTGGGTGAGCAACATCAAACACATAGATTGAGACAGGATACAAATACCTGGGAATAATGGAAGGAGGGGATATAAAACACCGAGAGATGAAGGACACGATCAGGAAAGAATATATGCAGAGACTCAAGGCGATACTCAAGTCAAAATTCAACGCCGGAAATATGATAAAAGCCATAAACACATGGGCAGTGCCAGTAATCAGATACAGCGCAGGAATAGTGGAATGGACGAAGGCAGAACTCCGCACCATAGATCAGAAAACCAGGAAACATATGGACAATACACAAAGCACTACACCCAAGAGCAAATACGGACAGACTATAACATAACACGAAAGGAAGGAGGGAGAGGACTACTAAGTATAGAGGACTACATCAACATCGAAAACAGAGCACTGGGGCAATATCTGAAAACCAGTGAAGACGAGTGGCTAAAGAGTGCATGGGAAGAAGGACTAATAAAAGTAGATGAAGACCCAGAAATATACAGAGACAGGAGAATGACAGGCAGAACAGAGGACTGGCACAACAAACCAATGCAAGGACAATACATGAGACAGACTAAAGAACTAGCCAGCGATGACACAGGCAATGGCTACAGAGGGCTGAGCTAAAGAAGGAAACTGAAGGAATGATAACAGCGGCACAAGATCAGGCCCTAAGAACCAGATATGTTCACGAACGATAGACGGTAAATAACATCTCTCCCATATGTAGGAAGTGCAATACGAAAAATGAAAACATGAAACCACATAGCAAGCGAATGCCCGGCACTTGCACAGAACCAGTACAAAAAGAGGCAAGATTCAGTGGCAAAAGCCCTCCACTGGAGCCTGTGCAAGAAACATCAGCTACCTTGCAGTAATAAGTGGTACGAGCACCAACCTGAGGGAGTGATAGAAAATGATCAGCAAAGATCCTCTGGGACTATGGTATCAGAACGGATAGGGTGATACGTGCAAACAGACCAGACGTGACGTTGATTGACAAAGTCAAGAAGAAAGTATCACTCATTGATGTCGCAATACCATGGGACACGAGAGTTGAAGAGAGAGAGGGAAAAAATGGATAAGTATCAAGATCTGAAAATAGAAATAAAGGAAGGATATGGGATAGCCAGTGGAAATCGTACCCATAATCATAGGAGCACTAGGCACGATCCCAAGATCCCTGAAAAGGAATCTAGAAAAACTAGAGGCTGAAGTAGCTCCAGGACTCATGCAGAAGAGTGTGATCCTAGAAACGGCACACATAGTAAGAAAAGTGATGGACTCCTAAGGAGTCAGGATGCAACCCGGAACCCCACACTATAATACACCCAGTCGAATTGGAGGACTGTGATAGAGCAAAAAAAAAAAAAAAAAAAAAAAAAAATAATAATAATAATAATAATACATGTCTTACGTGAGACTGACAATTCCAGATATGAATTCAAATTCCTATTAGAATTCGAATTTAAAATTTAGGCCAACAGGCCAAGCGCTGGCGGGACCTAAGAGGTCATTCCGTGCTGGAAGGAAAATTGAAAATAAAGGAAGTTGGAGAGGTGCACCATGACCAAAGAACTGACTAATGCCTACAGTGCACCGCGTGAGGTGCACTAATGGCACCAACCCATTTAAGGGAAAGATTCCTCTTTAACAGGCCAGAGGCTATTTCAGTTTTACATAAATGATTGCCTAATTTTTTTTTTCACTGAAATTCAAATATAGGACCATAAGCAAACTATGTTCTTAATCAAACATCTTTTCGTTTTAGGATTCCCTAATTCTGGAAGACGCTATCCATCCCATTTTTTTATTAGGTTAATTCTTACCTCTCATCTCAGAATTAAAGTTACCTTCTTGAGCCACTACCATCTTTATATATATATATATAATATATATATATATACATATATATATATATATATATATATATATATATATATATATAAAGCTCAATGCATAATTCCTCGTCCTCTGGCTCTGCATACTTTCTCCTGCCGTCTTCAAGGTCGAGAGTTGCTCAGTCTCCTTTAAGGGAGCATTAGATCCCCCCCTCCCCCCCCCCCCCCTCCCTTTTCAAGGTCAGATCAGAATTCAGCAGTTATATTACAGTTCTATACAGTGTTAATAAGACTGACGAAACAATTCCCCAACTTCGAACGAGACAAGCAGCCTTTCCCTCTTTCAGATTCACAGAGTCCGAGATAATCAGCAAAAACTTGTGTAGAAAAATTGGTACGACAACGTTGTTTATTCGAATTTACCAAACGAAGATTTTGTACAATCTTTCACTACACCCTTTACAAAACAATATTTGTCAAGACAACGATGTCTATGGTCTTTTTTATAGATGCATAGCTCTGATTTTGAAGAGGAGAATTAATCGAAAATGAATAAAAAGAATTACATTTCATTTGCCCATTCCCCCTGACTGCAGTTTGCATCATCCGGAAACAATGCATGGCCTACCCAACTACAATCTGCCTTGTATTTTTACAATTTCTTTATATTTCTATTTTTCATTAATTAATCAAGTAATTCATCTTTTACTCTCTTTTCTGATAACTGATCTCTTTCTCTCTCTATAACTTCCTTGAAATGAACAACAAATATCCTTTGGAAGTTTGAATTTCAAGTCATGGGTCTCTGAGGCTTATTTCCATATGAATAGGGGTTGATCTTCTGAATAACAATAACAAGAATAAACAGACGATCAAATATTTTTCTTCCTTTCTGTTTTTGAAGATTTACCTTCAAAGAACCACCACCGCCATCACAAATCCTATGCAAATCGCCATCAAAAAGAGAGAAAGTTCACTATCGATGCTGTGAAAACTCAATACATATCTGAAGTCAAGGTCTAGAGTCAAGACCTTATAGTTATTACCATAACTAATAAATAAAAAGCACACCAAAAGGGCCACCGACTTGAAATTCAAGCTTTCAAAGAACGTTGGTTTTCTACCTCCCACCGCACACACCCCACTCTTCAGCAGTAACTGATCATGATACAGGGCCAGTGATTTTTCATCGACCTGGGTGGCGGAAGTGAACCGGCGACATCTGAGTGTCATACCAAGACACTAACCGCTATACCAGCGGACGGGCGATAGTGAAACTTTCTTACATTCTCATAAAGTGGATAGTGGGATCGGAAGTGATGTGAAGATAAAGACTAGGAAACATACAAAAGAGCATGAAATTTTATCTAGTATATTCTTATCCTTATCATTTAGCAGATAAACCCTATTCAGTGTATTCTCTAAACTCTAGAGAAAAAAACTGTATTCTGTCGACCTTGAACTGAAAGACCTTGATCGTACACCAGCAGAATACAGCCCCCCCCCCCTCCCCCCTCAAGCGTACCGGAGACAGACACCGGGAGCAATAGGACCCACCTGAAGCCAAAAATCAATGCCTTCTTTGACACGCCGGTGGGGGGCGGTCGTAAGCAATGTCTGGCCTGCACGGCGGGCGCCACGGTACGTCTGAACGAGCGTGGGCGTGCAGAGTACGACTGTCTTTTGCAATACTGGGGACTGGTGCAGTTTGCTCTATCACGTTTGCAAGTCCACCCCGTCTATTCCTCGTCACGTAAAATGGCACGACTGAATTCTAAAAACTACAAGCATATTCTGAAAATACATTCTACCGATACCGATATCCTGAAAATATACTCCCAAAAAATACTCTTCGGTGAATATTTCTTTCTTGAAGCCATATAAAGCCAAGAGGGCCTCGAAGGGAAACCAGCCAGCAGAGACATACAAGTAATAGGAAAATACGATTAGCAAATCAACACGAGTGGAAATGAACACACGAGAGGTATATAACCCTAATCATATTCTATTCCTTCATATCTATTGATGTACCACATTTACTTCGGGAAATAAACTGTTGCAACAACAATCTGGTCATACTCATTCGTAAACGGCTAATGTTGCAACTTGGAAGTCAATATGCAGGTGATGTCATGTTGATATTTAAAGTCACTATATTTCCGAAATAGATGATGTCACTACACGATGCCTAACAAAGTATGTATAAACGAGCATTCGTCACAACTACTCAAAGAAAAAAGTGGAATTATAAAAAAGAAAAAAAAAATCGTACAACAAACAAGGGGTTCCTCCCCAAAATTAAAAAAAAAATTAATAAATAAATAAAATAATAAAATTCCCAATAAATTACAAACCAGATAAATTCCTTTCAAGAGACAAATTCGCATAAAATTGAGTTTTTTCACGATTTCTTTTCTGATAAAAGCCTGGAATTCAGGCTGCATGCAGAATGGAATAATCTCCCATAATCCCATGAACTCTGCAGCCTAGGTATTATAGGACTGCCCAACCAATTTTTGTGTGGGGGGCGGTGGGGTGAGGGGTAAATTCCAGCTCATCTTGCTTCAGTAATGACGAGAGCAGTAAACTACTACTTAAATACGAACTACGTGCCAAAACGGGATGGTATTCAAAAGGGGTGGTATCAGATGGAAAAAATATGGGAAATAAAATCCAAGACACTTTGTGTTTTCAGCTGGTGCTCTTGTGAAAACTCACCTTTACACTATATAAAACTCGATACTTCAATGAAAGTAAAATAAACAGTTTCTCTCCTGGGCTAAACAACATTTAGGCAAAACTCCACTACACACTTTATAAACTATCTCTATCTATACGTATATACTAGCAAACAGCCGTTAAAACCGTTATAACATTTTTGCTTGCATTTTCGGTAATGGTTTTTTTCAGTCCCTTGAAAGGACGGAGACCATAAAACGCCCTATTTAGAGGCGGGGGAGGGGGGAGCTGGGGGGAGGGGGGGCCGGTAGGATTGAAAACCCCCATTATAAACCATCTTAGGGGTACCCACTATAACCCTGCCAAGCTTCATGCCAATCGGACTAGCCGTTTTGCCGTGATTGAATGACAGACGGACGGACAGACAGAACGCCCATTATAGTAAAATATATATATATATATATATATATATAGATATATATATATATATATATATATATATATATATATATATATATATATATATATATAATTAAACACTAATCCTAGAATGTGGCTGAGCATTCCTGCAACACACCGACAGAATCATTGTCAAAATAACTATTAATGAAACAAATAAAACAAATAGTTTTATGCTTACGGAGTTCCTAGATATAAAATAATACCACACAGGCAAAATACTGTCATTTATAGCATCTATTATTACTATATTTCAGTAGATGAAACTTTTCACAAGGAGCCACTGACTAATAGGTTCCAAAGAACGTTGGCTTCAACTTAACACCGCAGACCCCACACTGTAACAGTAATGATCATGATACAGAACCTGTGATTTTTCATCGCCCTGGGGAGAAGCGAACCAGCGACATGTGAGCGCATACCACGACACTAACCACTATACCAGCGGACCAGCTGAACGAGAAAACCAGGCGAAACGAATGCCAGATTATAACACGCTTTTACAACCAAAGTAAGTTTTTATATTCATATTTCCTCATTGAAATATTATGACCAAGTCAAAATACTGTCATTTATAAACAACCCAACATAATACCTTCTTTATAAAACCCTATAAACAAAATATCTCTTTATAAACTGTTAACAACAATACCTCTTCATAAAACTAGCTCACAAATGAGTGCTATAAATTGTAGCTCCTATAGAAACACCAAACGTCCATTCAAAATACTATCACTTACAAACAACGCGACCAGACGAAACGAGCGTCAATATGTTGCACAGAAACCAGCAAAAAAACAAAACAAAATACAACAAATTTAAATTTCCTTCCTCCGCCCAAATGTTAAAGGTGAAATTTTACTCGCGACGCGGAAACTTATGAATGGAACCTGGCGGGGTCCCTTTCATCTACTACCTTTTTAGATTCGGTTTATTTGGACGCCGATTGGAATGCTGAAATGTTAAATGTCACGGCCGCAATATGTCATGGGCCTTTCATTCTCGTCCGGGAGGCGCTGCTCGGGACATTATGCTCGCGGCCATTGAAATGTCAACTGGGGTCGCGTTTTGGTAACAATGATTGCTACGCGTTAACAATAGGAGTATCCCCGATGTCTGTGATGATATTGACGACGATATTGGTTCATCTGGACGGAATTTATTAATCTGTTGAAGATAAAACGTAACAACACCAGTCCATCACATAAAACAAGTAAAAAAGATCGAGTTTTCTGTATAGCGCATAATCAAGGCCAACGAAAAAACAAAACAGATCAATCTTTCGGTGGTTTCGGTATGATGCCGTTTGAAAACCGCGGCCCATGAAACTTTCAGCCACGGCCGGTGGTGGCCTGTCTATAATGTTACCAGACGCACGATCAGGCTAACTTCAACCTTAAATATCATAAAAACTACTGAAGCTAGAGGGCTGCAATTTGTATGTTTAATGATGGAGCCTCAGTAGTTTTTAAGATCTGGGAGCTGCAGGACATACAAAGCCATCTTAATAGTTTTCTTTTTACGGAAAAATTAAAAAAAGGAAACAACGTGAACGACTATAACAATGACAACATAAATTTTCATAACCGAATTCAAGTCCGGGCTATGAAATGAGCCAAGTGTGAATTCGCATTCACATATTATGTATCTTCTATATACTGAACGTAACAACAGAATTAGCTTCACATTTACAGACAAGACAAGCGACTATACTCAGCAAATAGTCCTTGATAAACCACGTGACTAATTTTGTTGGTGAAAATAACCTTTGAAGAACTACGTGACTTATTGTTGGTGATAATAACCTTGACGAAACCACGTGACTAAATATTTCGGTGAAAAATAAATTTCGACGATAAGCGTGTAATCGATTCAAATGGAAAACTAATCATTGATAAACCGAGTAAAGAAATTAGCTCCCGTTCGTAAAAAAAAAAACAACCGTGTTAAAACCATGAAAAATAGCAGTGGAAAAACCAAGTGACATTTCTTGTTATTGAAAAATGACCATTGACATTCCAAGTGAAGAATTTCGGTATTAAAATAACTCAGCATAGAGTGACAAATAAGCTTTGAAAAAGGTAAAAAGTATCTCGATGTCCAAAATAAGCTCTGATTAAACTTCCTCTCAAATGAGATTCTCCTTCTGTTATGTTCTGCTTTCCTCTATTCTTGATCTTGAAGAACAAGCATATATGGTTACCTCTCGAAGACTTTACTTATTACACGAATAAAGTTTAAAAATGCCATAACCTGAGAGTCGAGCATATTTGTTGATTGTCAGAAGCTCTGAACTTACTGAAAAAATATAACCAAACAAATTAATACCGGTTGGCCCTATTAAAAAAAAATAAGGTGCAAATGATCGCTACCGGAACAATCAGCATTGCATGTGAAATGAATCAAATTAATATCTGAATTTCACAGGACAATAAAAACCATCTATCTTACTGAGACCAAGTTGTGCGCACAAAAAGAACAATGTCTCTACATTAAAACGGGCCAGCAATTAAGGAAGGTGATGTGAGGAAATATTGAAAGGTTAAGGATGAAGAATAAAAGGTAATAAGCCCACCGCCTCCAACCCCCCACACACAAAGAAGAAAATGACAGTAATAGTGAGGTGATGACAGATGAAAGAGTGAGCACAAAGACAACTGAGCATTTCTTATTACATTTTCTGACCCACAGAGCAAATTAGCTCGCAATCAACATGAATTCTACCGGCTTTCAATAATTTTTCTTCCTTATAATCGCAAGGAAGATAAATATTGCTTGTCAATCATAACACGGCCAACCAACATTTAAAACAAGTTTAAATCCAGCCACACAAAATCAGTATTAAGAAATATAAGGAACATTGAAACTGGTATCAAGTAAAAGGCACGTAGCGCACACAGTCGTCACAGAAGAGCCAGCCGATCGATGTAATAACCTTTCCGATACCGCTATCGACCAGGATCCCATTACCTGACGAGGTTCAATTGGTCAAACGCATTCCTTCAACACCTTTCCCCTCCGATGGCAGGACCTACTCAAATCCAGTGAAGCCTGGAAGCCCCTGGAACTTGTTTAAGAAATTCCACCTGAAGCCTGGAAGCTCATGGAATTTGTTCATGGCATTTCACATAAAGCCCGGAAGCCCGTAGAACATATTCTGACTTTCACGAAAGCTGGAAGCCCGTGGAACATATTCATGAACTTGTTCATTTGGCATTTCATAAAGCCTGGAAGCCGTGGAACATATTTATGATATTTCACAGAAAGCCTGGAAGCTCATGGAACTTGTTCGTGACATTCCACAGAAAGCCTGGAAGCCCCATGGAACTTGTTTAAGGAATTCCACCTGAAGGCTGGAAACTCATGGAACTTGTTCATGGCATTCCACATAAAGCCTGGAAACCACTGGAACATATTCATGATATTCACATAAAGCCTGGAAGCTCATCGAACTTGTTCATGAAATTCCACAAAAAGCCTGGAAGCCCTGGAACGTATTCATGACATTCACAGAAAGCCTGGAAAGACTCTGGACTTGTTAAGAAAATTCCACATAAAGCCTGGAAGCCACTGAAGGTATTCAATAAATACCACACGAAGCCTGGAAGCCCATGGAACATCTTCAATAAATCCAACAAGAAGCCTGGAAGCCCCTGGAACTTGTTTAAGAAATTCAGAATGAAGCCTAGAAGCCACTGGAACTTGTTTAAGGAATTTCATATGATGCCTGGAAGCCCTGGAACGTGTTTAAGAAATTCCACACGATGCCTGGAAGCCGCTGGCACTTGTTTAAGAAATTCCACATAACGCCTGGAAGACCCACGAACTTCTTTAAGAAATTCCACATGATGCTGGAAAACCTCTGGAACTTGTTTAAGAAATTCCACATGATGCTTCGACTCCCCTGAAACTTGTAAGAAAAAATTCCACATGACTTCGAGCCCCTGACTTTAAAAAATTCCACGTGAAGTCCCTGGAAAGACTCTGGAATTTGTTAAAAAAAATTCCACATGACGCTTGGAAGGCCCCTGGAAATAGTTTAAAAAATTCCACGTGAAGCCTGGAAGCCCCTGGCACGTGTTCATGACATTTCACAGAAAGCCTGGAAGCCCCTGGAACTTATTAAAGAAATTCCACATGACGCCTGGAAGTCCCTGAAACTTGTTTAAAAAATTCCACGTGAAGCCTGGAAGCCCCTGGAACCTGTTTATGACATTTCAAAGAAAGCCTGAAAGCCCCCCTGGAACTTGTTAAAGAAATTCTACGTAAAGCCTGGAAGCCCTTGGAACTTGTTAACGAAATTACCACATGAAACCTGGAACCCCTTGGACCCCTGGAACTTGTTAAAGAAATTCGACAGTAAGCCTGGGAGCCCCTGGAACTTGTTAAAGAAATTCGACATGAAGCCTGGAAGCCCTGGAACTGTTATAGAAATTCGACATGAAGCCTGGAAGACCCCTGGAACTTCTTAAAGAAATTCGACATGAAGCCTAGAAGCCCCTGGAACTTGTTCACGAAATTCCACGTGAATCATGAAGGCACTGAAACTTGTTTCAGAAATTCCAAATGAAGCCTGGAAAGCACTGGAACTTCAAGACATTCAGCATGAAACCTTGAGTCCCCTGAAACCTGTTCCAAAAATTCCATAAGAAACCTAGAAGCCTTAGGAACTTGTTCTAGAATCTCCATGTGAAGACTGGAAGCCCCTGGAACTTGTTCTGCAAATTTCAGTGTTAAGCCTAGAAATATGACAGATTTTAAATACCATGAACTGGTATGGCTGCATCGAGCATGACTGAGCATGGTGTGTCACGAGTAAAATTTTAATCGTCTCCTGCAAACCAACGGCCCCCCCAAAAACAGAGGCATCTTTCAGTAAAAGAGCAGCTGTGGAACCAAAATGAAGAGGAAAACCCATTTGTCACACGTCACCCGTTTGTTTCCCCCCGGCGGCCAAGCTCATAAAAGTCTTAGAAAATAGTTTATGGCGGGGCTGCAATATTAACGACAAGAAACGCATTCGCCAGCGCAAATATCCCCTCTTAAATCTCTCTCCTCTTTCTTTCTTCCTCTTCTTTTCCTCTTTCCCACAACCTCCCACAAAACGGAGGGCCAAAGGAGTAGCTGGAAACGCCGCTCCCGCTTCCACGGCATAAGTGCCGAGCATTATTTAGCCCTCAGCTGCACACAACGTAAGAACTTGACGACGAGGAGCTGGCTCCCAATGGCTCTCCCGGATGGCTGGGAACGGATTCCGATGGCTCATAAAGTGGCTCATGACAGCGCAAAAAGATGGCGCTTTCAGAGATGTATCAGGTAAGGAGAAATACACGATTGCATTCCAGAAGTCGTGTGATCGAGGTTCTCGCGACGCATGCGCAGTAAAGAGCTTGAGTACGATTTCATTTATAATGGAATAAATGTGAATCAAATAACCAGGGCTCCATGGTCTGTCATCGATCTCCTTCGGACTTATTCGTGTCACTGGAACTACTTATTATAGGTACTGAATACTTGGTGTATAATGGCAATTTGATACAGGAAGATGGAAATACGCAGTATTTATGTACCTATAAACACCCACACATATATACATATTTTATATATAATGTTCCCGTCGACGGCCACCAAAGCAACAACAATAATAATAATAATAATAATAAAGGACTCGAGGTATCATTGCCAAAACGTATTATTGCATGACGTCTTCGTCGACAAAATTCGAATATTTGGCGAAGCATATAACTGATAGTAGAGGCTATTCATTTACTGTGACATTTCCTTGCAGTCAGTCGGACAAAACCGAAAAATAAAAAGGAACTGCTTATTCTAAATTCATCTTACAACAATCTCTCTCTCTCGCTTTAAAAAAAAAAATCAGATAAAATGATTCTGTTTCGCAATAAAACTGAAATTTTCTTAAATCCCAGGCCTCTAAACAATACTAATTACGAAATACATAACTCTGAAACCTAGTAAAACTGATAAACAATGCCAGTACAGAAGAGATGTTGCATTTATTTAATTATTATAATAATAATAATAATAATAATAATAATAATAATAATAATAAATAATAAAAAGTTTATTTATCCAATGCCTTTTATGCCACAGCATTATATTTCCCTAAGCACAGCTGCATCCCACGGAAAATGAAACACTGGGAATATTTGGGTTTCCATTATCTCTGTGTTCGTTTGTACTGTATCCATAGCATATGTATTGTAAATTTCTACCACTATTTTATTCCTCTGAAAATGGCTTACATATTTTGACGAAACCAGTTAGAACATACATTCAGTGTTCATTTTTCCCTGTGGTACATCTGCACAAATATAACACATTTTTTTAACAATCGGCATCTGTATAACGATCGTTAAGTTTTCTTGACGTAGAACTGTCCATTTCCCGATTAAAAATATAATTCTCCACATCAAAGACCATAATGCCACTTAAAAAACACTAAAATCAAATTAAGACTGAAGTGAGCATAAAGTATTTCACAATACAATAACAGAAAATTTTGGAATCTCTCCGCTATCAACAGCTCTGAATTTTAGTAATAGCATTTCCTTCTAATTATACAGAATCTGAGATTAGTTCCAAAAATATGAAGTAAACTATTCACAGTCGGAAAAGGTTTGATTTCAGTAACTAAGAACTTGGTTCAAGCTTTGTAAATTCTTAATGTGAATAAAAGAAACCACAGGATCATAGGTTTGCCATTGTAACCTTAAGGAAGCACGAGATTATAGGTGCCTATGTAACCATCAGAAAAGAAACCAAAGGATTATAGGTCCTTTTGTAACCTTCAGAAAGAGAGCCAAAGGATAACAGGTGCCTATGTAACCTTGTAACCTTGAGTAAAGGAAACCACAGGATTATAGGTGTCTATATAACTTAATAAAAGGAACCAAAGGATTCTAGGTCCCTATGTAACCTTCAGAAAAGGAACCAAAGGATAATAGGTGACTATGTAACTTTCAGAAAAGGAACCAAACATTATAGGTGACTATGTAACCTTCAGAAAAGGAATCAAAGGACTATAGGTCGATATATTTTAGTGCCTATATAACTTAAGAAAAAGGAATCAAAGGACTATAGATGCCTATGTAGCCTTAAGAAAATGAACCCCAGTATCACAGGCGCATACGAATACTGCAGAAAAGAAAAAGGAACCAAAGGGTTACAGGTATCTGTGTAGGTTTAAAAACTGAAACTACAAGATTATAGGTGGCTTTATAACCTCGAGAAAAAAAAATCTTGATAGTATATGATATTTCGAAGCTCTGAAAGATCTACCTAAAACGTGAGAGAGAAGAGAGAGAGAGAGAGAGAGAGAAGAGAGAGATGAGAGAGAGAGGAATAAAATGCCTCCACGCACCGTAATAAACCTCAGGGCGGGCGGGCAATTAAAACACAAGCTGGACTTCGGCATTCCACACAAAGCCAATATTCGCCAATGGAAGTTTAATAAAGTCGACCCACTGAAAAAAAAATGTTCCTTTCATGTTTCATCAAACATGATGAAAGACCAGACAGACAGACAGACGAGACTCAACTAATAAATACAAACTCCGGTGGTGTAACAAGAACCGTTTTGATATAAAAAAAAAATAAATAAAAAAAGGGGAAAAAATTCGGTGGACCAAACGTCTCAGTTGACCTTACATAGTTCTTTTTTTTCCTCCTCTCTTCCTCCTCCCCTCTTCGCTGATGTCACTGTGCAAACAATATCGTGTCTCAAATTATGTTTTCTGGTGCCTAGACGGATAAATGTGGAGAGAGAGAGAGAGAGAGAGAGAGAGAGAGAGAGAGAGGGAGAGAGAGAGAGAGAGAGAGAGAGAAATATTCTTTATCTCTCTTAACGCACAAGAAGGTAATTTCTCTCTTATCGCGAAAGAAGGTTCCCTCTCTCTCTCTCCCTTATCGCGAAAGAAGGTTCTCTCTCTCTCTCTCTCTCTCTCTCTCTCTCTCTCCAGCACAGCTGCAACCCATAACATTCGACACATAACCAGTACATAATTCACTTCTCGGGTCAACATGGGTTTAATGGGTCTTTGAGAGAGAGAGAGAGAGAGAGAGAGAGAGAGAGAGAGAGAGAGACTAAATCCTTTTTATAACTCTTACACAAAACAGAAGTATTTTAGTGTCTTGAGATAAACGTTTCCTACAAATATCTCTAAAATTTGATAAACGTTTCCTACAAATATTTCCCAAAGTAGTAAAGGTTTCCTACGAAAATTTCTCAAAAATAATAAACGTTTCCTACAAATATCTCTCAAAACTTGATAAACGTTTCCTACAAATATTTCTCAAATTTGATAAACGTTTCTACAATTATCTGTCAAATTTGATAAACCTTTCCTACAAATATTTCTCAAATTTGGTAAACGTTTCCTACAAATATCTGCCAAATTTGATAAACGTTTCCTACAAAATATCTCTCAAAAATGATAAACATTTCCTAAAAATATTTCTCCAATTTGATAAATATTTCCTACAAATATTTCTCAAATATTTCTCAAATTTGGTTAACGTTTCCTATAAATATCTCTCAAATTTGATAAACGTTTCCCACAAATATTTCTGAAATTTGATAAACGTTTTCTGCAAATATCTCTCAAAAATTATAAACGTCCTACAAACATTTCTCAAATTTGGTAAGCGTTATCTGCAAATATCTCTCAAATTTCATAAGCCTTTTCTACAAATATCTCAATTTGATTTGAACGTTTTCTACAAATATCACTCAAATTGATAAACGTTACCTACAAATATCTCTCCAAATTTTGGATAAATCGTTTTCCTACAAATTTTTATTTCTCAAATCTTTGATAAAACGTTGTTTTCTACAAATAAATCTCTTAAATTTGATAAACGATTCCTACAAATATCTCTCAAATTTGGTAAACGTTTCCTGCAAATATTTCTCAAAATTTGATAAACGTTTCCTAAAAAATATTTCTCAAATTTGGTAAACGTTTCCCACAAATATCTCTCAAATTGATAAACGTCTCCTTAAAAATATTTTTTAAATTTGGTAAACGTTTCCTACATATATCTCTCAAATTTGATAAACGTGTCAACAAATGTCTCTCAAATTTATTATATCAGTTTCTCGAATTGCTACAAATTTAAATTGTTCTAAAGTTTGCCTTTCAAAAATAAAAAATAAAAAAAAATTCTTTTTTTTTTCATTTTAATTTCTGTAATATTTTAAGTGCATACTGTTAAGATTTTGACTTCTGCCAAAAGATATTCTTCTTATGAAACTAATCTGTCTCACTATCTTTAACCTTTTTTTCCTCCTCTGGGATTTAATTAATGGATTAAGTACATTGTGTCTGTGCAAGACAATTTTATTTATTGTTTCCAGTGTTACGAACATTCATTCATGTAATAATAACAATAATTATATTTCATGCTGTGAGGTCAATGACGTATACGGCATGCCAGGGTAGCAATAACGTTCCATGTTCTACTATATATACATACATACATACATATATATATATATATATATATTTATTATATATATATATATATATATATATATATATATATATGCTTAAAAAATCACAGTAGATGCACGTGACTTCATAAATAAGCGAATTCCACAGGAACAAAATGATAGTCAGAAATCTTTACTCCTTGACAATGTCTGAGTAAAGACGAAAGCGCTTGGATTTCTGACTATCATTTTCCTGTGGAATTCGCTTACACACACACACACACACACACACACACACACACACACACACATATATATATAGATATATATATATATATATATAATAAATATATATAAATATACATATATATATATATATATATATATATATATATATATATATATTTATTTAAATATATATATATATATATATATATATATATATATATATATCACATATATACATGTATGTTTACATGTATATGTATATATATATATATATATATATACATACATACAATATGAAGTGTATTTTATCACATCACCGTGATCCATATGCAGCATTAAGCTACAAATGTCCTTTAATATCAAATTCACTCTACCTCGAATTAACATATTTTTCTATATGTTAACTGATAGGGAATGTTTTAGTAGATAAGCAATTTGGCGAAGCAAGGAAACAAGAATTCATAACGTACAGCGACGCGCTTTAAACCCACATTGACCATCAAGAAAGCATAAGTTGATGCTGACATACAATACATATAAATAAATATATATATATATATATATATATATAATATATATATATATATATATATATATATTATATATCCATACATATCAGCAACAGACAAAAAAAAAATTGTGGAATTACTGACCCTCAGAATATCTATGTAATTTTTTGCTTACTCGGGGAGTAAGCCTACAAACTACTTTGTTGCTGTTGTTGTTGGAGGGGTGGGGCGGTGGGGCTAGAAAAAACCTAAAAAAAAAAAAAAAAAAGTCTGAAAGAAAAGAGGTGTTATGCTGTAAGTTAAAGATACAGGAATTTTAGGATAGGATATCTATGATTTATTTATTGGAATGAAAATGTAAAAAAAAAATAATGTGCATGTTAAACAGTACAGAACAATTATATCTAACGAAATGTAGCGTATTTATTTAAATTTTCGTTGGTGAAGCAAACGCTCTACTCGACCGTAGGTTTTAGCATGCGTCCAGAGTAAGTTGGAGGTCGGGTCACGCCTTGTATTAGGAAATATCGCTTGTTTATGGCCGTCAATTTTTCGTACATCTAAATTTCCACATCGCAGTGAAAGAGCGACTTCCCTTACATAATAGCCGGTCCGCTGGTACTATAGTGGTTAAGAGGTTTGACATGCTACTCAGATGTCGCTGGGTTCGGGTCTCCCCAGGGCAATGAAAAATCGCTGTCACTGTCTCACGACGACTCGTTACTGCTGCAGTGAGGAGTCTGCGGTGGGAGGTTGAAACCAACATTCTTTGGAAGCTTGAATTTCAAGTCAGTCGCCCCTTTGGTGTGCTTGTTCCATCTGAATAGGTTTAATCCTACTGATATAATTAATTAACTAATAATAACAATATATTCTACAGGAAGGGTTTTATCTTTAATCTTTTTTTATCTTTAATCTTTTAATTTGATTTTTTTTTTTTTGCATTCAAGTCTAGAGGTACCTACGTAAGGCTTGGTAATCAAAGCGCGCGCGCGCGCACACAAACACACACACACACACATATATATATATATATATATATATATATATATATATATATATATATATATTTTACTTACGGGAATTAATACCGTTCAGACGTCGGATCAGTGTGTGTGTGTACGTGTGTATATATATATATATATTATATATAATATATATATATATATATATATATATATATATATATATATATATACATATACATTATATGATATATATATATATATATATAGACATATTACATATATACATATCCATATATATATATTATATAGTATATATATATATATATATATAGTATATAATATATACGTATATATCTATCAACTCTCAACAAAAACCCGTTGGTTACGAACGGTGTTTAAATCCGTTTTACGAACCAAGTCATCTGATCCAGGTCTAAACACTGGCCAGCCGCCTTTTTATAACCCCAAACACTAAGGTTCCCGTATCCTTGATTAGAAATGCTGGAATCGAATTACCCAGAGTGGAAGGTCAGTCAAGTGATCTTCTGATGTACACGGACTTGTCTGTTGCGTAAGAGGAGCAGTTTTCCTTTATTATTATATTATTATTATTATTATATTATTATTATTATTATTTTATTATTATTATTTGTTCAAAAAGGTCCACAATAATATGAACGTTAAAAGTTCGTGTAAAACTTTACAAAAACTGGACAATAGCTTTTCGAACCCTTCTCTGAGAGCACCTTCAGTCCAAGAGGAACCCAGATAAGGGTTCGATAGCTATTGTCCCCCCAGTTTTATATAGTTTTACACGAGCTTTTAACGTTTATATTATTCTGGACCTTTAATAAACATTTAAAAAAAAGCTCTCATGATAGAGGGGTTTACCAATTATTATTATTATTATTATTGGGAAAGTAAATCCACAGTAGTATGTCTGTTGATTTAGCCATTTGAAATATGTAGAGCAGAAAGCTTTCGATGATCTGCACGGTCCTCCTTTACTGCAGGTCATCGAAAGCTTTCTGCTTTATATTCTAAATCACAAAATAAGCAGATATACTTATGGAGATGAAAACATAGTTTGAATGCATAACAACAACAACAACAACAACAATAACAATAATAATAATAATAATAATAATAAAAAATAATAGTAAATACAATGCGCAACTGGAATACATTACTTACAAGCTCTGGAATAAGACTAGCCGAGGTAATACAGGAGAGGGATCTTCCAGGGCGACTCACTGTCCCCACTACTCTTCGTAGTAGCCATGTTCCATGACAAAAGTACTACAGAAGATGGATGCCGGGTACCAACTCAAGAAAAGAGGCAACAGAATCAACCATCTGATGTTCATGGACGACATCAAGCTGTATGGTAAGAGCATCAAGGAAATAGATACCCTAATCCAGACTGTAAGGATTGTATCTGGGGACATCAGGATGGAGTTTGGAATAGAAAAATGCGCCTTAGTCAACATACAAAAAGGCAAAGTAACGAGAACTGAAGGGATAAAGCTACCAGATGGGAGCAACATCAAAACACATAGATGAGACAGGATACAAATACCTTGGGGAATAATGGAAGGAGGGGATATAAAACACCAAGAGATGAAGGACACGATCAGGAAAAGAATATATGCAGAGACTCAAGGCGATACTCAAGTCAAAACTCAACGCCGGAAATATGATAAAAAGCCATAAACACATGGGCATTGTCCATAATCAGATACAGCGCAGGAATGTGGAATGGACGAAGGCAGAACTCCGCACCATAGATCAGAAAAAACCAGGAAACATATGACAATACACAAAGCACTACACCCAAGAGCAAATACGGACAGACTATACATAACACGAAAGGAAGGAGGGAGAGGACTACTAAGTATAGAGGACTGCGTCAACATCGAGAACAGAGCACTGGGGCAATATCTGAAAAACCAGTGAAGCGACGAGTGGCCTAAAGAGTGCATGGAAGAAGGACTAATAAAGTAGACGAAGACCCAGAAATATACAGAGACAGGAGAAAGACAGACAGAACAGAGGACTTGGCACAAAAAAAAATAATGCACGGCACAATACATGAGACAGACTAAAGAACTACCCAGCGATGACACATGGCATGGCTACAGAGGGGAGAGCTAAAGAAGGAAAACTGAAGGAATGATAACAGCGGCACAAGATCAGGCCCTAAGAAAACCAGATATATTCAAAGAACGATAGACGGAAATAACATCTCTCCATATGTGAAAAGTGCAATACGAAAAATGAAAACCATAAACCACATAGCAAGCGAAATGCCCAGCACTTGCACAGAACAGTACAAAAAGAGGCATGATTCAGTGGCAAAAAGCCCTCCACTGGAGCCTGTGCAAGAAACATCAGCTACTTGCAGTAATAAGTGGTACGAGCACCAACCTGAGGGAGTGATAGAAAAACGATCAGGGCAAAGATCCTCTGGGACTATGGTATTCAGAACGGATAGGGTGATACGTGCAAATAGACCAGACGTGACGCTGATTGACAAAGTCAAGAAGAAAGTATCACTCATTGATGTCGCAATACCATGGGACACCAGAGTTGAAGAGAAAGAAAGAGGGAAAAAATGGATAAGTATCAAGATCTGAAAATAGAAATAAATAAGCAAGAATGATGGGATATGCCAGTGGAAATCGTACCACCCATAATCATAGGAGCACTAGGCACGATCCCAAGATCCCTGAAAAGGAATCTAGGAAAACTAGAGGCTGAAGTAGCTCCAGGACTCATGCAGAAGAAGTGTGATCCTGAGAAACGGCGCACATAGTAAGAAAAGTGATGGACTCCTAAGGAGGCAGGATGCAAGCCGGAACCCCACACTATAAATACCACCCAGTCGAATTGGAGGACTGTGATAGAGCAAAAAAAAAATAAATAAAAAAAATAATAATAATAATAATAATAATAATAATTGTTTGTTGGGGAAAAACACTCTATCACGAGAACTTATACAATATTCGAAGAGGTCCACAATAATAAAAATGTTAAAAGTTCGTGTATATTTTATAAGCACTTGATAAAAGCTTTCGAATCCTTCTCTGGGGTCATCTTCAGTTCCAAATAAATAATAATAATAATAAATAATAATAATAATAATAATAATGACCTGGCAAGAAATGATTAGTCTCACAGTAATAAGAACGCCACTCAAGGCCCTGAAACGCATCAAAAATAAAAAACATGATCTATCATTATACTTTAAAAAAAAAACATTCAAAGAAACAAAACTCGTCCATGTTCGAGACAAAGAAAATACAATTGGAGAAGGGAAGAAAAACAAGGGAAGAGAATGGTCTGGGGAGAGAAGAACGGGGGAGAGAGAGGAGGAGAGGAGGCGGAGGCCAGGTAAATAATTTAGTAGTCTTGGCCAGAGAGGCAACGTATAGGCTTAGGACCTTAGTCACCTCACTTGATCCTCCCATTTATTCCCACCCCTCCCCCCCCCCTACACACAGAGGAGGGGGATGAGGTCGGGGGGGAGGGGTTATAGCAAGAGAAAAAGGAGAGTATTTTGTGTGGGTAATAGTAGTCGTAGGAGAGAGACCTTACCTTACAGACCTTACATTTTGTTCGGGTTTGCCCAGGTCCCTCAGTGTGAGGCACCTCTAATGTCTACCAGAGAGTTGCTAGTACATCTTCCGGTATATTTTGCATATTCAATTCTTGGATGGTCTGGGATGTAGTTTTAGATATTTGTCGAGCTTATTTTTAAACACATCTACGCTCACTCCTGATATATGCCCTCAGAGAGCTGGCAACGCATTGAATAGACGCTGCAATTATCGATTGCTGGTGCGTAGTGGATTAATGTCCTGTGTGCTTCCTTATTTTTCCTTTGTATAGTTTTTGGGCACTATTAATCTACCTCTGCTTGCTCTTTTATGATTTTTAGTTCCATGATGTTTTCTGCTATTCCTTCTATCTGTTTCCATGCCTGAAAAATCATGTAGCGTTCTCTTCTCCTTTCTAAACTATATAATTTAAGGATTGTAGTCTTTCCCAGTAGTCAAGGTCCTTAACTTCTTCTATTCTAGCTGTAAAGGACCTTTGCACAATCTCTATTTGTGCAATATCCTTTTGATAATGTGGGTACCATATCATTGTGATATTCAAGTGGACTACGAAACATGTTTTATAAAGCATAATCATGTTCAGCTTTTCTTGTTTTGAAGTGCCGTAACAACATTCCCATTTTTGCATTACATTTTGCCAATAGAATGCTATTTAATCATTGCAAACCATGTTCCTTTATTCCTCATCACACCAAGGTCTTTAACTGCTTCCTTATTTGTGATTGTCTCATTATTAGGTCCCCTATATGCATATAGCTTTCCTTCTCTGTCTCCATAATTTATTGATTCAAATTTATCAGAGTTAAATACCATCCTATTTACCTCTGCCCAATCATATACTTTGTTAAGGTCTCTTTGTAGAGCGTTCCTATCTTCATCACAAGTAATTTCTCTACTTATTCTTGTGTGTCATCTGCGAAACTACTCACTACCGAATCCTTAACATTACTGTCTATGTCTTCAATCATAATAACAAACAGTATTGCAACTAACACCGTACCTTGTGGCACACCGGATATTACCTTGGCCTTCATCCGATTTCTCATTGTTTGCATAACTATCTGTTTTCTGTTGTGTAAAAATTCTTTTAACCATCTTCCTACTTTATCCACGATATTGTGTTTTTTAATTTTCTTCGCTAATATATTATGGTCTACCTTGTCAAAAGCTTTTGCAAAGTCTAGATAAACCACATCTGTTTCATTTCTGCTTTTTCATATTTTTGAATATGTTCTCACGGTGGACTAACAGTTGGGTTTGTGTACTTTTTCGGGTACGAAACCATGTTGTCCTATATTAAACAAATTATTTTTTATTAAATGTTTCATAATATTTTTCTTCATTTAGCCTTTCATACACTTTCATAATATGTGATGTTAGACTCACAGGCCTATAATTACCTGCCTCTAGTCTTGATCCACTTTGAAAGTAGGGGTAATATATGCTAACTTTATGCTCATCATAAATCTTGCCTGTATCTACACTTTGTCTTAATAATATTGCAAGATGGCTTTGGCGATAGATGAACTACTTTCTTTAACAAAATAGCAGGAACTCCATCAGGCCCTGCTGCAGCTCCATTTTTAATTTCATTAATAGCCTGCACAATATCAGCTTCATTAATATCTATGTCAGCTAAATATTCACTATTTTCGTCCCTTACTTCTATATCATTATCTTCATTATCTATTCTAGGGTGAATTCTTTCTTATATCGTTCTGCCAATATGTTGCAAATTTCCTTTTCCTCATTCTTAATCTCCCTTCAATTCTTAGAGGGTCTATTTCTATTCTTCTTTTATTCATCTTTTCGCGTATGAGTATAATAGTTTGGTGGGGTTTTGCTTGATATTATTAGGGTTTTTTCTTCCAAGCCTGTTTTTCATTTTCCTTTGATTGTAATAATCTTTTGTTCTGCATTTTCTATCTTACTTTTTAGTTCTTATAACTTTCCCATCCATTTTTTTTTATTTTGCAAGACCTTTTTTCCACTTCCTGATTTTCTGGAACAAGATCCTTCTGTCTCTTGGTATGCATGACTGATGTTTACTTTTCTTCTTCGGTATATATTTATCCACTATTTTCTCTAATATTTCAAATATAATATCTCCGTATTTACCCTTTAAAATGTTCCAACTTATGTCATCACTTACGAAAATGTTATCCAATCTTTGTTTAATTCTTCATTTATTTCTGACCAATTTTATATTTTTACTGTAGAAGTTGTATTTTCCATATCCTTCCCACTTTTTCATTTCTTGCTTATCTCTATTTTCACTTGCTTTGGAATGAACTGTTAATTCTATGACATTATGGTCTGAAATACTCGCATTATAAACTATTATTTCTTTAACATAATTCATCTCGTTCACAAATACTAGATCTAAAGTACTTCCTTTCTTGTTGGCAGGTGATTTATTTGTTGAATGTTGTATTCTAGTAGCATATCTAATAGCTTTTCGAATTGCCTCTTATCTTCTTCACTACTATTACTCTCTTTTTTATATGTATAAGTACAACCACAATCTCCTATTCGTTCTTTCCAGTCTACGAAAGGAAAGTTTGAAGTCTCCAGATAGGGAGAAAATAGTCCATGTCCTTGTGATTTCTACACATATCATCCAATTTTTCAATTATTAAGTCAAACTCTTAAGTATTAGGAGGTCTATATATTACTATGTTCATTAATTTTTCAGATTCAAATTCTACCGCTATTAGTTCACATTCTGAGAGAGAGAGAGAGAGAGGAGAGAGAGAGGAGAGAGAAATACTGAGCACCTAAGCACAAGAAAAATTCAAGAACAAAAGAGAGAGAGTTCCTAGTCTGGAAACTGTCCTTTCAAAATCAAATTCCTTTTTTCTTCATAGTTTTACTGTTGCCATTACGATACCGCAAATGTAAAATCCATGGATATTTCCGCTCTTGCTTTCATTACAATGGAGGGGAAATTTTCTTCTCACGAAGGACTCGAACCCATATACTTTACGAGGAGCTGAAAAAAGTTCACAATTTTGGCTAGGAAGGGGGAAAAAAGTTCACATTACTTTATGGTGGCCGGTAATAAAGTCACAGGAGAAAAGTCACAATTTGGGCTAGGGT
>NC_087200.1:190994727-191007227 GCF_015104395.2 Macrobrachium nipponense | reverse complement strand
ACAAATAAAAATGAATATTTTCCAGGTCACTTACAAACCAAAAGGATGCAGATTAAAAACAAACTCAGGCTAAAACTCTTTTCATGCAAAACGACCTAAAAAAACAAAAAAAAAAGCTATACCTAATCCAAGCATAGACAGAAATGAAAAATAAAAAAAATAAACAAAAACGTGATTTAACATGACACAAATAAATATGCGAATTTTCTGAGTCACAAGTCATTAGTACATAAAATAAAAACAGCACAAATAGAAAAATGGTTTAATATAAACATTAAGAATACAAAAAAAAAAAAAACTAGGACACCTGAAATTTCACCACCATCAAAATACACGAGATGAACATGACATATAAAAATGCAAATTTTCCCAAGTCTCTCACAATTCACAAGGATATAAAAAACAACTTGAAAAAAAAGCTTTTCATATCAACACTAAAAAAAAACACGAGATTAACTTTACACAAATAAAAATGTATATTTTCCCAAATCAATCACAATTCAACTCGAATGAAAAAAAGCTTTTGAAATAAACGCAGAAACTACAAAAAAAAAAAAACAAAAAAAAAAAAAAAAAAATACTAGGCCACCTGAAATATCGCCACCACCATTTCCTCCCTAAGCAAAGAATATTCGAGTCATAAAATACGCAATTACTCCCATAAAGCTTCTGCAACAAAGGGAAACTAATATCTCATTCAGAGATTTAAGGCTAAGTACCAGAGCTTATGGTGGGTCATTCAGAAGGCGGAGAGCTCTTATTATTATTATTATTATTATTATTATTATTATTATATTATTATTACTTGCCTTCTGTTCTCTATCTTATCTTCCTTCGTTCTCCTGCCAAATTATTGAGAGAACTACTACCCTGCTCCTGACGCTATTATTATTATTATTATTTATTTTTTTTTTTTGCTCTATCACAGTCCTCCAATTCGACTGGGTGGTATTTATAGTGTGGGGTTCCGGGTTGCATCTGCCTCTTAGGAGTCCATCACTTTTCTCACTATGTGCGCCGTTTCTAGATCACACTCTTCTGCATGAGTCCTGGAGCTACTTCAGCCTCTAGTTTTTTTTCTAGATTCCTTTTTCAGGGATCTTGGGATCGTGCCCTAGTGCTCCTATGATTATGGGTACGATTTCCACTGGCATATCCCATATCCTTCTTATTTCTATTTTCAGATCTTGATACTTATCCATTTTTTTTTTTTTTTTTTTTCCCTCTCTTTCTCTTCAACTCTGGTCTCCCATGGTATTGCGACATCAATGAGTGATACTTTCTTCTTGACTTTGTCAATCAACGTCACGTCTGGTCTATTTGCACGTATCACCCTATCCGTTCTGATACCATAGTCCCAGAGGATCTTTGCCTGATCGTTTTCTATCACTAACTCAGGTTGGTGCTCGTACCACTTATTACTGCAAGGTACCTCATGTTCTTGCACAGGCTCCAGTGGAGGGCTTTTGCCACTGAATCATGCCTCTTTTTGTACTGGTTCTGTGCAAGTGCCGGGCATTCGCTTGCTATGTGGTTTATGGTTTCATTTTTCGTATTGCACCTCCTACATGGGAGAGATGTTATTTCCGTCTATCGTATTTTGAACATATCTGGTTCTTAGGGCCTGCTCTTGTGCCGCTGTTATCATTCCTTCAGTTTCCCTCTTTAGCTCTCCCCTCTGTAGCCATTGCCATGTGTCATTTCTGGCTAGTTCTTTAGTCTGTCTCATGTATTGTCCGTGCATTGGTTTGTTGTGCCAGTCCTCTGTTCTGTCTGTCATTCTCCTGTATCTGTATATGTATATTTCTGGGTCTTCGTCTACTTTTATTAGTCCTTCTTCCCATGTACCCTTTTAGCCACTCGTCTTCACTGCTTTTCAGATATTGCCCCAGTGCTCTGTTCTCGATGTTGACGCAGTCCTCTATACTTAGTAGTCCCTCTCCCTCCTTCCTTTCCTGTTATGTATAGTCTGTCCGTATTTGCTCTTGGATGTAGTGCTTTGTGTATTGTCATATGCTGCGGAGTTCTGCCTTCATACATTCCACTATTCCTGCGCTGTATCTGATTACTGGCACTGCCCATGTGTTTATGGCCTTTATCATATTTCCGGCGTTTGAGTTTTGACTTGAGTATCGCCTTGAGTCTCTGCATATATTCTTTCATGATCGTGTCCTTCATCTCTTGGTTTTTATATCTCCTCCTTCCATTATTCCCAGGTATTTGCATCCCGTCTCATCTGTGTTTGATGTTTCTCCCATCTGGTAGCTTTATCCCTTCAGTCCTTGTTACTTTGCCCTTTTGTATATTGACTAAGCGCATTTTTCTATTCCAAACTCCATCCTGATGTCCCCAGATACAATCCTTACAGTCTGGACTAGGGTATCTATTTCCTTGATGCTCTTACCATACAGCTTGATGTCGTCCATGAACCTCAGATGGTTGATTCTGTTGCCTCCTTTCTTGAGTTGGTACCCAGCATCCATCTTCTGCAGTACTTTTGTTATGGGAATCATGGCTACTACGAAGAGTAGTGGGGACAGTGCGTCGCCCTGGAAGATCCCTCTCCTGATATTAACCTCTGCTAGTCTTATTATTATCATTATTATTATTTTACTTGCTTTCTGTTCTCTCTCCTATCTTCCTTCGTTCTCCTGCCAATTCTTAAGAGGAACTACTACCTGCTCCTGACGCTATTCATCATTATTGGTTTTTTCTTTTTCATATTCATCCTTGGTTCGCATGACTAAGTTACTGAGAGGATCTGCTATATGCTTATGATGCTATTATCATTATCATTATTGTATTTATTGTATTTACTCTGTCCTCTTTTTCTGTCGTCCTTCCTTCGCTGCTAAATTTACTGAGAGGAGTTTCAAACTTCTTATAACGCTAATAATGGATATAATCACTTCCCCCTGCATGATGCCTTTACAAGACCTACTGATGATCGTAAGAGACGTCTCGGTTGGCAAGTGAGAGACACCAGGGGTCTACACCTAATTAATCTAAACGAACCGCAAACCGACTGAGAGAGAGAGAGAGAGAGAGAGAGAGAGAGAGAGAGTAGAGAGAGAATACTACATCATAAACACATTAGCTATAGGGTGAAACCTTGGAACTGGCTTTCACGTAAACTAAGTCAACTCATAAACACAAGATTGAAATAAAATTATAATGAGTTAATTTGTGATATTCGATGTTTGTTGTGTTGGAGACAGACTGTTAATCTGACACAAAAAAGGCAGTGGTACAGAAGAGGCAGTCTGCAGTGACTGCCTTCAAATACAGATTTGGAGCACAGGTTCTTGAGACAACTATTAGAACAAAATCTTTCATGAAATTGTAACTGAAACTTTACAAAACTACTATGAGATAAAAACCTAATTCAGATCTATATTTCTTGTACAAATTTACAGTCCAAGCAAATATCTTCATTAATACATGTCAATGTTTCTTTTTAATGAAAATCATTGGATATGAAACAGAAAAAGGAAAACTTCCCCCCTTTTTCTCATAACTTAGAACTCAATATTTTCCATTTTCTGTAACTCAGTTCTGAAAAAAAGGCAATTATTTTCCTTAAAACAAACCTTACTTAACGTACGTCGTGAGCATCCTTTTGCTGTCCATGTGTGCCTATAGCTATAATGAAGCGTTCATTTTTCCAAGAAGACGGGAAGCTGGTAAATAGATGTTCAGGCGTTAAACGACCGGGATAGCAATAAAGCGAGTCACCAGCCAAACGTGCCAATGATACATTTTTCGTCCCTCTGCTCTCATGAGACCCAATAGTGCAAACATTCGAATAAGGTATTTATATCCCCAATGCGAAAGTAGTGCATTTGGTGATATTACGTAGAAATATTCCCCATCCAAGGTGCAAAATTGGAGACAATTTTAATCTAATTTACCTGAAAATATTTCTCGATTCATTTAGGAATAATTGTTCTATTCAACATATAATGAGGTCTATAAGCAACTCAGTTTCTTATGACTCGCTCAGCAACTACCCTAAAAACTATTATAGCTAATACACTGATCACACAATTATCATTAATAAAAATCACTGGCTCCAACATAGCGTGACTCAAAGGGCCTCTGTCAAATTCCGCAAAATCATGTCTTTCTTGTGCTTTGTCTTCCACAAATCTCCACTTCATCTCCAGCCTCCGTCCTCACAGGAGGTCTAAGTCCTTCCTCTAAGTCTTAGTCTTTCCGTCCTTTAGTGCCCACAGAGGACCAACTGACGATGTATCATAAATTATTCTTCCAAGGTTTGTATGAATACAATAATACAACAGTCTTAGCAAAACAAACTATTTGTGGGGGGAGTGATTGATGAATGGGTAATAAAACTGGCGTCACAGCATCTCGGTAATTGACGCCTCCTTGTGAAGAATTGCTAGGATGACGTAAATACAGGATAGATTACTACACGTTCCTGACTGACAGAATGGGAATGAAAAATGTGAGATCAACGTCGTTATTTGTCTCAAATGCTAAAATATCCAAATTGACCTAAGTTGCCCTGGTATAAAACCAACATTCTCAGTATAAAATCAGAATTCGTGGTTCTTCTTTCTCTTGGGCGATTTCCTCACAATGACTGGTCTCAAAGGTCTTGGAAGTAACGCTTAATCAACAGGTCACACACTTTTCCAACCCTTCCAAGTTCCGATCAGAGAGACCTTACCTTACCTTACAGCTCGTTCGGGTTGCCCTAGGTCCCCCTCAGTGTGAGGCCCCCCACCTCCTCATGTCTACCAAAAATTTGCTTATGCATCTTCCGGTGTATTTTACATCTTCCAATCTTGGATGGTCTGGGATGCAGCTTAGAATTTGTCGAGCTTATTCTCAAACCCATCTACGCTCACTCCGGATATGTTCCTCAGATGAGCTGGCAACGCATTAGATAGAGAGAGAGAGAGAGAGAGAGAGAGATTAGTGTTGCATTTGTCATCAGAAGCAAAAGCATCCGGAAGTAGAATAAAGCCTAGTCTCTAGCAATGGTTAAGTCAGAAGGATACAACCTGTCACTGAATGGCATTATTTGGTTTTACCTGGTCGCAACGCCCCCCCATCCCCCATCCCGCCCCACCCGATGCAGATTTTAGCTTCTGATAAACTCGGAGGCCCTCTGGACCGAACACTATGCATTAAGATTTAATCGCGTGTCGAATGCTTGCAATTTTGAAGATGCAAGTTGCAGCGAAGTCATCGTCATTCATCATTATCATCTTAACCTGGAATGCCAGTTCGAAAGCTAGTTTATGCCTGCTGGAATTTTAATCAGTCGCTGGAAATCCGCTTGGGAATTTTCATTAGACGACAGACACTCGCTTTATATTTTCAGTTATATCATTCAGGGTCTCCGACTGGAGCTGGAACCGAAATAAAAGAAAATGTATAACTCAAATATATCTAACCTTGATCTTCCAAGATGGAACTTTAAAGGGGAATTAAAAGTTATTCTTGATAAAACAGTTAACAGGTAAAACCTGCCCAGTCAGAACTCCAACCAAACAGGTTTTCAACTGGAATTTCATTCAACAAGGAGGACAGAAAATGTGCATAAAATCGGCTCAAAATTAGGGGAAAAAAGAAAGAAAAAAATGAAATTCCCGAAAGGGTCTAAAAACAGGTAAAACATTGGGTAAAATATATATCTGAACGGAAACATATACCAACAAAACGCATCTTCAAAATAAACATCCCAGCCAGTTCTCTCGCCGGATATGGAACAGTAAAAGAAATAAATAATAAATAAATAAATAAATAAATCAGACAACGCTGAGCGGAAGATATTTTACCAAATGTCAGATTGGAAACATGAGCAAATAAAGTAGTCATCGGAAAAAAAATTGTTTTGGCACCTTTTATTATTATTGTCCTATGCATCTTAGGTCAAGAGACAGATATACTATCCGTCACTTCAAGTACACTTCTTTATTCCTCTCCATTTTAATTACAAATATTTTTTTACTGTGAGAGAAGAGACAGACTAGCGGACCCCAAAACAAAGCCATTTACTCGAGAGAAAACAAAAATACAAGAGAAAGCAGTCTTTGCTGAGGAGACGACAAGTCCGTCTCTTAAGAATAACAACCATCTCATAAAACCAGACTCTGGTTCACCGGAGTCTATAGTTTCCCCTACAACATATTTTGAGACTTTTTTCTAAAATTTAGGCTGTCAAGTCAAGCACTGGCGCACTTTCGGCCATTCCCTCCTCAAGACAATGAAAAGGGGGAGTTGGGGTGGTTGGACAGCAAGGGAACAAGATCCAGAAGATAAAGGAGATAAAGTACTAAGAAGGAATAGAGGAAAAGAGGTTGGACTGCAAGACTGAAGAAAAGAGCGCGAAAATGGAGGTAAAGTAAAAGGCTAAACAGTGAATGACTGCATTACTGAAAGCCTGCAAACGCCCTTTAGTAATGCCTACAGTGCACCACGTGAGGTGCACTGACAGCTCTGCCCCCAATACCGGTTTTGGAAATAAATACGCAAAAGTGGTACCTGTAAAATGGTCATCGAAAGTAGACCCTATCTACACGCAAAAGAAATTATAGATATTATAGACGGATATCTTAATCTGACAACGGAATCAAGAGGGGAAATAAGTGAAAATTCAGCCTGAGTTTTCACTGGCCTGGTAAACTCTACATCTGAATATAACTGACGGCAAATGAAAACTCCGAGAGCATCAACAACAACCCTTTAAGCTTACAAAGTTAAGAACTTTAAGGAAAACTTGATAAGACTGGCCATTAGAGAGCTGAACTTCCAGCTCTCTCTCTCTCTCTCTCTCTCTCTCTCTCTCTCTCTCTCTCTCTCTCTCTCAAAATACTTTGTTATAAAAATATTTCTGTATCTACGACTACAAAACGCATTTCCGAACTTTACACACACACACTCTCTCTCTCTCTCTCTCTCTCTCTCTCTCTCTCAATATATTTTCTATAAAGCTATGTTTGTATCTTCGGCTTCGAGACTAAAATGGATTTTTGAACTTTCAGACTTAATGGGCAACGCCACAGGGAGATTAACGTTAAATCAACCGTTTTAACTTTTAAGAACATGGTCTACACTCTTTCTTTGGGGAGGAAAAGAATTTACCAATTTATACCCGTAAAATACAGTGGTGTAATAATAATAATCAATAACAATAATCAAAATAAATATGAGGTAGTAGAAAAATATTGACGATAAAAAATTTACCATTTTCCCTGTACTTACAATTCTCACTATAATTTCAGCAATAAAATGAAAAATTTTTATACATGAGTTTGAGCCCGACATTGAATGAGATGAACATCTTAAGACTCTCCTGTGACCTTCAAACTACAGTAAACAGTAAAGGCAATCATCAATAAAACGGGAAAAATGTTATTACAAACAAATTAAAAACCTTAAAAACCACTGAGGCTAGGAAGACTGCATATTGGTATGTTGATCATCCAGAACCTCCAATCATCAAACATACCAAATTGCAGCCCTCTAGCCTTAGTAGTTTGTATTTATTTAATGTTCAAGTTAGCCATAGTCGTGCGTCTGGCAACGATATAAGACAAGCCACAACCGGGCCGCGGCTCGTACAGGAATATACCGAGACCAGTAAAAGATAGATCTATTTTCGGTGGCATTGATTATATGCTGTGCAAAAAATTCGACTGCGCCGAAGAAACCGGCGTATTTTTAACCTTTTTATTAACGGCAGGTTAGGTTATAAAATGACTGATGTTTACACTTTGCTTCTAGATTCTTTCCGTAATAAGAGCAACAACCTGCGCCTCTTGGCAGCAGTAGCAACAGCAGCAGCAGCTGGGTGGAATGCAACGCTGAGAAATACAGCCTCAGAAAATTCCCAAGTCGAGGCAGATCCAGGCAATATTCCTGAAAGGTTAGCGGATGGCCTACTTACTTGCACAGGCCCCTCACCCCCCCCCCCCTGACTGACCTCTCATCAAGCAGGATAACAGCTGCGCAGGAATTTACATATTCCAAGGGAATGATTAGTTCTGATTATCAGCATATCAGAAATTGCACAAAATACACACACATTATATATGGAGATATATACATAAATATTATAGTATATATATATATATATACTGGACGGAACTGAACCGAAGTCGAACCATTTATGTAAATTTTAAAAGGGATTTTTTTTTTTATCCGATATCCGGCCATGCTAACCTCTTTAATATCAGTTGTAGAGAAAAAGAAAAACATTATTCTGATATAACTTTTCCCAAGAAAATAACGATGATATTACTGTTCAAACAATGCCGGAGTACGGCTATAAAATATATAATATATATATATATCATATATATATATATATATATATATATATATATATATATATATATATATATATATATATATATATGCTGACTATCATTTTCCCGTGTATTCGCTTATTTATGAAGTCACTGTGCATCTACTGTGGATTTTTTAAGCATATTATCTATATATATTATATATATATATATATATATATATATATATATATATATATATATATATATATATATATATATATAAATACAATATAAAAACACCGTATCGTGTTTCAGGGTAATCAGTAGTGGACCCACAGTGATATTCTTGTTTATCAAGACGAAATATATTTGTGAAAATATTTACAAAGATAATAACTTTCGTCCATCCTCCTTCTTTGACTTGATCACTAACTAAAAATTCGAAAAAAGGTTTTTTTTAGTTTTTTAGTAGTGATCAAGACCACAGAAGGATGACGAAAGCTATAATCTTGTAAATATTTCCACAAATATATTTCGTCTAGAGAAACAAGGATATTACTGTGGATCCTTCTACATATAATACATATATACATATATAACATATCATATATATATTATATATAGATATATAGATATATATATATATATATATATTTATATATATATATATATATATATATATATATATATATATATATATATATAATATATCTATATATAAACATGAAGCCCCAATTATCGTTTAACATCGAATTCACCTAACCTTGGAGACACCTACACTTAAAAGGATATTATCGATGATCACAGCCTACTGCTGTTTCTAGGACAGACACGGTTCGATCCCACGCTTGCGCAGAATGAAAAAATACGCAGCTTCGACTGTATACACGATGATGAAAAAATATATATTTTTTAAATTGGTCCTGGGTTTAGTAGTAAATTACCAAAACAAACTACGCTATGAAATTATTCCTTCCAAATGAAAATTCCATCTAGCAAAAAAAATTATAAAAATATATAAATTCTTAGTCTGTATGAATCGTACATTCAGTGTTAACTACTCTCTTGAGTTAACTATCATTTAAAGGAACCTAAAAACTACCGAATAATAGTGTGAATCACTCACACCAACTATAGGCATTACTGGGAAAAAATGTTTCACATCTGCGTCAATGTTCCAGTAACAAAGATATCAACAAACGTCGATAAACACTGAATTCCATTTACTCTTTTCTCCGTTAACAGACAAACCCAAGTTATCTGAAAAAAATTAATCATTTCATATGCTTTCCATTAAGGAGAGACTCCAACGGGTTTATCCATTAACGTTTCTTTACGTTACTACATTCTCATACAAGTAATGCACACGCTCATACACACACAAAGTAACTCTTCGCCCTCAACAACAAGCAGAAACAAAATCTTAACACAAAACTAATCAATGCGTGAGCACGCTCGACTGCAGAGGCTAAAAATACAACGAAGAAACAGATTAATAATAGAGTGCCAATTTTTTTTTCTCTTCTCTCTCTCTCTCTCTCTCTCTCTCTCTCTCTCTTATCGCAATGGCTTACTCTAATATGATCTTTGTTCCTTATCTCGTTTCACAATGTTAGTATGTATGTATGTATGTATGTATGTATGTATGGTGCTTTACGTTGCATGGAACCAGTGGTTATTCAACAACGGGACCAACGGCTTTACGTGACTTCCGAACCACGTCGAGAGTGAACTTATCACCAGAAATACACATCTCTCACTCCTCAATGGAATGGCCGAGAATCGAACGCGCGACCACCGATGTGGGACGCTAATACCATATCAACCACGCCGCTGAGGCGCTTTCATAATGTTTATACAAACCTTTCACACTTTTGTAAAAGCGAAACTAATGTCATTATTGGAATTAAGAGAAAGGGAGTTTTAAAAAAAAAACAATTCCAGTTTCTTTTTTTTAACACCCTACAAAAAAAGTGGCGAATATAAAAAAAAAAACACGAAACAGGAAAAAAATAGACAGAAACAAGTAAAACGCAAGTCACATGACACGATCAACTGTGAACACTGAAATTCACAACGTCCACCCGACTGTGGACAGCCAGTGACACGTAGACAAGGAACAGTGGCGAGCTTCATGTTTTGTTAAATGCAACAAAAACGACTGCATTGCACAAAGAACAAAGGAATCTTTGACGAGTGGTCTTCTCTGCGAATTTTTCTGGTTAAGATACGACTTGGGGAAATTCTGTGATGTGTCTTACCTGTGGCATTCGACTTCAGCTCACTGTACTGACTAAGATATTGTATAATTAACTAAGTACCGTAAGAGTTGAAAATAAAATCATGTATAATTTACGAGTTGAATATAAGACTTCTGCGTAAACTTTGTGGGTTGAAAAATAAGATTGTGTATAATTTACCGAGTTGAATATAAGACTGCGTATACTTTATGGGTTGAAAAATAAGATTGTGTATAATTTACGAGTTGATTGAATAGAAGACTGCATATACTTTATGGGTTGAAAAATAAGATTGTGTATCATTTTCGAGTTGAAAAATAAGATTGTGCATAATTTACGAGTTACAAATAAGATTGTGCATAATTTACGAGTCAAATATAAGACTGTGTATACTTATGAGTTGAAAAATTACGATTGTGTATAATCTACGAGTTGAAAAATGTAAGATTGGTAAAATTTTCGAAAATTGTCCCGATTTGAAAAATAAGATTGTGTATAATTTACGCGTTTTAAAAAATAAGTAGATTGTGTATAATTTTGTTTACGAGTTTTAAAAAATTAAAACTTATGTATAATTTTCGAGTTAAAAAATAAGAATTTGTGTTATAATTTACGAGTTGAATATAAGCCTGGAACCTTGCTGTATACTTTTTAATGGGTTTGGAAAAATAACAGATTGTGTATAATCTACTTGTTGAAAAATAAGATTGTGTAATATATACGAGTAAAAATAAAATTATCGTGTAATTCACACCAAATACATGACTACGAGTTCAAAAATAAGATTGTACATATCTGTCTAAATACGACCACTATACAAGTTGCAAAGATCAAAAATTGTTTATAATTGACTGAATACCTGCACTAACGAATTAAAAGTAGTTTGTGTAAAATATACGAGAATACAATTAAAGCAAGTGATTATTAATTTTCTAGCAATCATCAATAAAATATATGTTTTTGATAGAGAGAGAGAGAGAGAGAGAGAGAGAGAGAGAGAGATGAGAGAGAGAACAATGTGCGTAACTAAATTAGACACAAGGGCATCAAAGATAATTTTCTCTCTCCTTGATACGCATGGTAGGATGGAAGAATCATAAAACTAATGAATGAGAGAGAGAGAGAGAGAGAGAGAGAGAGAGAGAAAGAGAGAGAGAGAGAGAGAGAGAGAGACGAGAGAGAGAGAGAGCATCACAAGGCTCTATTCAAGGAGCAACCTGAAGTGCTTTACCTCAGCAGATGGATTCAAAAAGACTGGACCATTCTCCTCTCTCTCTCTCTCTGTCTCTCTCTCTCTCTCTCTCGCCCCCCCATCCCCCCCCCATTACATTACACAGCATCCTGGTTCCGCAATAAAGGTTTACTTGAGGCCTGAAGCCTCTTGGGGGCCTTTGCTTGAGAGCGTGAGTTACGCAATTCTCTCTCTCTCTCTCGCTCTCTCTCTCTCTCTCTCTCTCTCTCTCTCGTGAGACATCCTCAATAATGGATGTTGCTGTTGGACGGTGATGTTCGTAATGCTATTAACTCGGCCGGGTCTAAAAATTAAACACCTGGTGGATGATTGCGGATCCGATCTGTGGGTGAAGTTAAGCATTGTCACGATGGGGTATTGGGGGCAACTTCTTGAGAATGATATGGGTCTCTCTCTCTCTCTCTCTCTCTCTCTCTCTCTCTCTCTCTCTCTCTCAATATATATATATATATATATATATATAGATATATATATATATATATATATATATATATATATATATATATTTATAATCTGCAGTTTTCAATAATAATAATAATAATCATAATCATCTTTCTAAAACAATCTACACCTTTGTCTGCGTTTATGTGGCTTAGGTTGCCAAGCCATTCAGCGCTCAAGACTGAAAAAAAGGAAGTTGGAGTGGTTGGACAGAGACAAAGATAACCACAAAATGAAGGAGATGAATTTCAAGGACTGAGAGGTAACAGTTAAAAGATGCTGGACAGCAAGATTGAAGAAAGG
>NC_087200.1:190963957-190994227 GCF_015104395.2 Macrobrachium nipponense | reverse complement strand
TCATAATTAGAGCTGCCAAACTTAGATCTTAAACTCAAATTTAGTTTAGAATCGTTCAGGGGTAAAGCTGTTGTCACTCTCAGAGTTAGAACGGTCAAAATCCTAGTTGAAAATTGTCAAACTCAGAGTTTAAATAAACAGTCATATTTAGTTGGAGCTATCAAACTCAAAGTTTGCACTGTCAAACTCAATAGTTAGACTGTCATACTCATATTAGAGCTGCCAAACTTAGATCTTAAACTCAAATTTAGTTAGAATCGTCAGGGGTAAAGCTGTTGTCACTCTCAGAGTTAGAACTGTGAAATTTAGTTATAGCTCTGAAAATCAAGAATTGGAACTGTCAAACTCAGGATTAGAATTGTCAGACTCGGAGAAATAGTTAGAGTTAGAAATGTCAGATTTAAATTTAGGAGAAAATTATATGAAAGTAAAGGCTATGATATGATGATGTTTTTTGTTAATCGATTTGTGAATAGATAAATCTCGCAGTACACTCTAGGTCTTCCATAGGTTATTCCAGTCTCTCTTGGCCCCTAGATTTTTCTTATATAATATATATATATATATATATATATATATATATATATATATATATATATATATATATATATATATATATATATATATATATATATATATATATATATATATATACACACACACAGGGGTGATTTTTTTATTCATAATATTAGGCGCCCCTTTAGTATTAGCCCGTGGGGAATCAAATGTCCCTAAGGGCATTTGATCCCCCGGCGCCAGTACTAAACATGGCGAAACACATTTGACCCCCAAGGTGTAGATGAATCACTGTTTCACCGTGTTTAGTACTAGCACTCTGGAATCAAATGTTTCTAAGCGTATTGGTTATTTCACATATGCCCCAGGGATTTCACATATTCCTTGTACCATATATATATGTACACATACATACATACATATATATATTATATATATGTATATATATATATATATATATATATATATATATATATATATATATATATATATATATATATTGCATGCACGTGTATATGCACACATTTAAATTCATACGTACGTGCATGCATGCACGCACTTAATAGCAGTCTTTTCATTATCTTTATCCCATCTAAATCCTAAAGAAGCAAAGAACAAATAGGAAGAAAACGTGAAAAAAAGGGGGGCGGGCGTGTTAGTAAGGTTACAGGAATCCAAGAACGGCAGAAGCTGGAAGAAGAACAGATCGCGAAAGAGAAGAAGCAGCCTCCTTCCATCCGCGTGTATTATAGTGACCTTCCTTGAGTGTTCAGGGGAAGTGGAACATTATTGCCTAGTGCTCAGTGGACCTCTTGAGGTGACGAGGGACTTCCTCCGTCAGAAGTCGAAATAGTTCGTGCCTTTATATTTAAATAATATAAAATAGACTAAAATAAAGGTTTTTCATACCACCTGAAGCTACTGGCAGAAGTCAAATTAATTAATACCTTTTATATATAAAATAAAATAGAATAAAATAAGATCAAATAAAGGGGTTTAATGCCACCCTGTGGTCCTGTCAGAAGTCCAACTAGTCGATAGAATAGGGTCGAGTTGAACCGTAGAGATATTTCAGTAATAGGGACGAATCCGGCTCAGCCAGACAGAATTCGAAGTAATTATTAAGACTTGTGTATTAGATGAAATAGAATAGAATAAAATAAGGGCCTTTTAATACCACCCAGTGCTCAATAGCATAGGGTCGAGCTCAATTTTACCTCTGCTTTTATAAAGTCAAACAAGATTTTGGTTCCTCGTTGGACGAGTGGGTTACGTGCTCGCCTACCGATTCGTTAGTCCCGAGTTCGATTCCCCGCTCTGCCAACGTGAAATCAAAGGAATTTGTGTCTGGTGATTAGAAATTCATTTCTCGATACATTGTGGTTCGGGTCCCACCATAAGCTGTAGGTCCCGTTGTCAGGTAACTAATTGGTTCCTGGCCTCGTAAAATGATCTAATCCTTCGGGCCAGCCCTGGGAGAGGTGTTAATCAGCTCAATGGTCTGGTTAAACTAAGATATATTTTTTATTTTAATATTTCATTTTACTTTAATATAAAAGTGTTAACTACTGGGTGCATTAAAGGCCCTTCATTTTATTCTATTCTATTTTATTATATTTCATAAGTCGTAAGTATGAATAAAATTACACACACACACACACACACATATATATATATATGTGTGTGTGTGTGTGTGTGTGTGTGTGTGTGTACGTTTATATGTATAATACACACACATACATATATATATTTCATTCTCCTCATTGAGTGACTCTTGGTCAAATAACTTTCTCTCTCTCTCTCTCTCTCTCTCTCTTAAGGGAAGAAAGGAGAACACGACTTTCCTTTTACTTCTCTTAAACGAGCTTAAAGAGCTTATCTCTTACTTAGAAGTTCGAGGAAGAAAGTAACAAAATCCTTGAACCAGATGTGGAGTGAGGAGGTGAGGAAGAGTGGAGGAGAGGAAGTGAGGAAATATGAGGAAATAATGATGTAGCTGAGAGAGGAAGAAAAAAGTTATAAGTAAATATTGAATGCTGATAGGAAGTGATATCAAATCATATTGACAACTGAAGCCTTTGGATGTATGAACACACACACACACTCACCACACACACACACATATATATATCGTATATATATATATATATTATATATATATATTTATATGTGTGTGTGTGTGTTGTGTGTGTGTATATATATATATATATATATATATATATATATATATATATATATATATATATATTGTATCATAATGGCCACAGTGACCCAATCACTTCTCAGTTTTCAATTACTGTGAAAGCCATGAAATCCTAGGTAGGAAACGAATGAAGAAATTTGTCTCTTTATTTACATCGAGATTCGAGCCCGCACTCATAAGTTGAATTGTTAGACATTTTTCATCTTTTCATACTTTTACCTTCCTTCTTCTTTCACATCTTGCCTATTTCACACTTGTGTTACATTTTTCCAACTTATATTGACCTCTTTATCGATTTTGAGCAGAGCATGTGTCTACAAGACACGCGTCGTCTTAGGGTGGTTAGTTCCCTGAACTATTTGAATAATTCTTAAATCTCATTTCCTTAAGTGGCGATTTTCACACCTTTAATCCCTCTTTTTTGTGGTCATAAACGTGGTCTAATTCATTATCTTGAGCCACTGTGCCTTGTAGAATCCACGGACTTTCTGAAGGTTAATATTAATTGAAAAATACTCATGGTAGCATGAGTTTTGAAAAGGAGAAACAAATCCACAGTTCTGTATGGGTACATTTATTACTAAATAAATCTCTACTAGAGCTTTCGGGAATCTATTCGATTCCCCCCTGAGGTTGAAAAGGGGAACCGAACAGATTCCAGAAAACTTTCTGTAGAGATTTATTTTTGAATATGTGCTCATACAGAACTGTGGATTTGTTTATTATTCTTTGAAGGTGGCCATCACCTCCTATGTAACGCCCAACAGGTGTGGAAGCAATACTGGGACGTGTCAGAAGAACCTTAATAATTCAGTTTTGATTTCTAGGCTTCCCTAAATTTAACGTTGAGGTCTGCTTCTATGGTTTATTGTTGTTATTCTTCAGAAGATGACCTCTATTCATGAGGAAGAAGTCCACATGGGCTATTGACTAGAAATCCAAGCTTGCATATGATGTTCGTTTGAAAGAAGTAACAGAAGGTAATAGGAAGAGACTAGTTAATAGAAAATTTTTAAAAAGCTGAGTAAATAAATAAGGAGATAAAATTATAATGAATCATTAAAAGGGGAATTGTTTTCCGGTAGTCATTCTTGGCATCTTCAACTGAACTTTGGAGGCTCTAGTCTCGCTCCTCGAAGACTGCGGTCGGTGGATGACCAAATATAACTTTATTTAAACCACCGTTGAATTTTCTCATGCCATTTGCAGGGCTGCTGCATCATTTTTAGGAATTATATTTCGAAATCACCAACAGTTATCATCCCTTCAGCCTTTGCTTTTTCCGTATATACTCAGAAAAATTAAAAGTTCTTTTTTCTTTTAAAGATAAAAGAGCCGTTCTTGACTTCATGACATTTACTAGTTGGTTAAAGATTCATCTCATTTATCCATGTTGCTTTGTCCAAGTTAAATCTCATAAACGATACATTTGATAATCTGTCAAGAAAAGGAACCTTTTTACAGCACTCCTTACCGGGGCAGTGTCGCCTGTGCACTTCATACGGTGCACTGTGGTCATTACTTAGGATTCTTTACAGCGTCCTTTTGGCCCCTAACTGCAACCCGTTTCATTCCTTTTGCTGTGCCTCCATTCATATTCTCTTTCTTCTATACTCCTAACAATTTTTGCACAGTGCAACTGCGAGGTTATCCTCCTGTTACTCCTTTCAAACCTTTTAACCGTCAATTTCCGTTCCAAAGCTGAATGACTTCGTAGGTCCCAGCAGTTGGCCTTTGGCCTAAATTCAGTGTTCTATCCTATTCTTTGTGCAGCCAGTCTTCAAGAATCAGTAATAAGTTACATGTGAACCTGGACGGATCAGTGACGAATTACGATTCATAAGTGACTCATCAAGAATCAGTAGTACGTTGCAGGTGTGTGTGTGTGAGGCAAATCACGAAGGTTTTTGATTAATAATGATAGTAGATTTTCCCTTAACTGAATATATATGTATGTGCAAGAAATACTTGGGCATATGTTACTCACGTATTATGCATCTTCATGCACTGTATAATCATGTTCTTGATGCAATCAATGCGTGGATATGGAGTACTGCACACTCGAGCCTCTATGATTGGCACTTGAAGGAAATGGATGAGCGAACCAGCACACCTGCTTTTGATTAGCAGCCTCGCCGAGAATGACACTTTTGCATCCTGCCTCCGCTCGTTGTCGGATGGGCAGCCATCTCCGTTGAAGTTATCTCTATACTATACTAGATTCACATCAGCCGTGCATTTGATGTCTGAGCCAGTCCCTTACGACGCTCCTGATTGGCTGTTGATAAGCCAATCACAGGGCTAGAAGCTCTCAGTCTCTCTCGAGAGTTCACATAGGCAGGATGTATGCTCCATCTCTCCTGAGGTATACTACGTCTTTCAGGAGAGGTTGAACATACATCCTGCCTATGTGAACTCTCGAGAGAGACTGAGAGTTGCCAGCCCTGTCATTGGCTTATCAACAGCCAATCAGGAGCGTCGTGAGGGACTGGGCCTAGACGTCAAATGCACGGTTGATGTGAATCTGCTATAGCGAGTCTTTTTTTCCACCTTTATTATTATTATTATTATTATTATTATTATTATTATTATTATTATTATTATTATTTTGTTTTTTTTTTTTTTTTTTTTTTTTTTTTTTTTTTTTTTTTTTTTTTTGCTCTATCACAGTCCTCCAAGTCGACTGGGTGGTATTTATAGTGTGGGGTTCCGGGTTGCATCCTGCCTCCTTAGGAGTCCATCACTTTTCTTACTGTGTGCCGTTTCTAGGATCACACTTTTCTGCATGAGACCTGGAGCTACTTCAGCCTCTAGTTTTTCTAGATTCCTTTTCAGGATCTTGGGATCGTGCCTAGTGCTCCTATGATTATGGGTACGATTTCCACTGGCATATCCCATATCCTTCTTATTCTATTTTCAGATCTTGATACTTTATCCATTTTTTCCCTCTCTTTCTCTTCAACTTCTGGTGTTCCCATGGTATTGCGACATCATGAGTGATACATTTCTTCTTGACTTTGTCAATCAACGTCACGTCTGGTCTGTTTGCACGTATCACCTTATCCGTTCTGATACCATAGTCCCAGAGGATCTTTGCCTGATCGTTTTTCTATACGACTCCCTCAGGTTTGGTGCTCGTACCACTTACTGCAATGGTAGCTGATGTTTCTTGCACAGGCTCCAGTGGAGGGCTTTTGCCACTGAATCATGCCTCTTTTTGTACTGGTTCTGTGCAAGTGCCGGGCATTCACTTGCTATGTGGTTTATGGTTTCATTTTTCGTATTGCACTTCCTACATATGGGAGAGATGTTATTGTCCGTCTATCGTACTTTGAACATATCTGGTTCTTAGGGCCTGATCTTGTGCCGCTGTTATCATTCCTTCAGTTTCCTTCTTGAGCTCTCCCCTCTGTAGCCATTGCCAATTGTCATCGCTGGCTAGTCTTTAGTCTGTCTCATGTATTGTCCGTGCATTGGTTGTTGTGCCAGTCCTCTGTTCTTTCTGTCTTTCTCCTGTCTCTGTATATTTCTGGGTCTTCGTCTACTTTTTATTATTATTATTATTATTATTATTATTATTATTATTATATTATTATTTATTCTGAAGATGAAACCCTATCCATAGGGAAGAAGCCCCCACCATTGGGACATCAAATTGAAATTCAACTTCTAAAGAATATGGTGCTCATTAGGAAGAAGTAAAAAGAGGTAAGGGGAAATATAGAAAGAAGAGATCTCGATTATTCAATAAAAATAAAATCTATATATATATATATATATATATATATATATATATATATATATATATATATATATATATATATATGAGAAAATTAATAAATAGTATATGTAAATGATGTTGTGGGTATTGATTATTAATTTATCCAGTTAATTCAATTCTTCGTTTTATCTTTACATGTGAAGGTTAGGAAACTGCCATCTTTGTTATTGTAGTTGTATTAGACACAGTTGTGGAACAGCCTCCCTGAGGTGGGTGGGCAACTCGAACCTCAAAAAACTCGAACCTCAAAAAACTCGAACCTCCAAAAAACTTTATTAATTTGTTCATTTATTTTTTTCTTTTCTTTTAACTGATCATCTTTCCTTCACGTATGTCTCTTTACCCTCTGTTACTTCTTTCAAATGATCACTATATTCTTTGGAAGCTTGAATTTCATGTCAGTGGCCCCTTTGGGCTTATTCCATATGAATAGAGTTGCACCCAAGTTCAATTTCCTTCAGTATTGGGGCCAGTTTGTTTCATCTCCTTTTAGCGAGGGTGAAATCGGGTGTTTCTTTTTATGGATTAAGAGGGAGTGTAGGACACAGCTCAGCGCCCCTATTTGTCACATGCTTGAAGAAAACGATAATAAGTTGGAGTTGATTCCGAAGATCCGATAAACGAAGCCGCGTACAAACAGGAAACGGAAACAGGACGATAATCCCTTAGAATAATTGTGGGATAAGGTGGCTATAAGCAGGCTTTCAGTCTGTCTTTGTGTAGTGACAGATGAAATATAGTGCAAAGGAAAGAGACCAAAAAGAAGCCTTCTTCCAGTAGAAGACCGGGATGAACGGTAAGGACAGCCACCTTGATCAAACGAATTACCAGTATCAGGTCAGGCCTGATGATTAGAGCAGCAAGAGGTGTACTACCCACTTATGAGATCATTATTCCAAACGGTGTCTGATGAAACATATCTTTGACAATATGAATACAGAAACTTAGGCATTGAAGAACTCGTAGTATTATGAACAGTACGGTTGTGAAATGACCTTACATTGGCCCTTGGCCCTAACCAATACTCCGATCGTTATGAGTTGTGTGGTCTCTCCGAGGCAGATGTGATGAAATATGCACATTATAGATATTATTAACTGAGAAAGGTCGATTTACGTCTGCGCCCAGTATTTACAAAGAACTAGATGGGGTGGAGGACAAAAATAAGTAATGATTATTTATTTAAGAATATAAACTTTGATAAGTTATGGGTTCTCTGTTCATGTATTTTCAGACGGTCAATATTTATTACTTAAAGAAAGAAAATTGTTAAGGTTGACTGATAATATGAATGGTCTCAGAAAAGGTAAAAATAAAGAATATGCAGGTCGGAATGAAGGGAAAAGCAAGAAAAGAAGAAGAACTAGACTGTACAGGGTCTTTATCGAAGTGATGCAAAAGAGTAAATGTAAGAACAGGACCCTGAGGAACACCAGTTGCACTGAGGGAAGAGAGCTGATGCTCCAACAACAGACAAAAGCGTTAGATGAAACACTAGAGTTAGTTTTCAGAGCAGCGCTAATCAGGAACAGGTAATATGACAACCTCTGACGCCAGACTCTTTTGAAAGTTGCTCAAGATATAAAAATGACAACAACAGTAGGTTATCTCGAGTACCCCAGAAAATAGGAAAGGTCGTCAGTGCAATGTAGGTCTTTTGTGGCAATCCCGCAGGCCATTTGGAAGAGGGGGAAAGTTTTGTAGAGACTAGATTTTCAGCTATTTCTGCATTTTAGTATTTATCTCTTTTAGATAGAGTGGTTCGCGGTGGTATTAGGTTTCTGTTTTATGATATTAAGAGCTATGATTTGGACCATCGACGGATGGTAAATTTTGCAGAAATTTTATGTATTCACAGTTGAACCCTGACCCCCTTTTTTTTCTCTGCCGAGAGCAACCAGATTCTCTGAACAGTAGCACCAAAATGCTGCCTATATTATTATTCCTCACACCATTGGACTGTGGATCAGTCTCCCCGAGAATGTCGTGCAATTGAAACTTCAGAAGTGCCAGCGAAGATGCAATGCATTATCACTTCAGTACAATTCTCCTTGTGTTTTAATGATTTACTTACATGTTTATCCGTTTATTGATTAATTTGTAAATGTGTTTTTAATTTTTCAATAGGTGATTCTTCTTTCTATATTTCGCATTACCTTCTGTTACTTCTTTCAGCTGAACACCATATTTTGTGGAAGCTTGAATTTCAAGTCATTGGTCCCAGTGTGTTAGAAGCATATGAATATGGTTCATCTTCTCATTAATAATAATAATAATAATAATAATAATAATAATAATAATAATAATAATAATATTATAATATTAATAATAATAATAATAATAATAATAATAATATATTATTATTATTATTATTATTATTATTATTAGTATTTTATTATTATTATATTATTATTATTAATAATAATAATAATAATAATAATAATAATAATAATAATAATAATAGAATAATATATAATTATATTAATATTATATTAATATTAATATTAATATTACTATATTAATATTAATAATATATATATATATATTACTATTACTATTACTATTACTATTACTATTACTCATTACTATTATTACTATTACTATACTATTACTATTACTATTATATTAATAATTAATTATTTATAATTATATTATATATAATATTAATATAATATATATTTAATTAATATAATAATAATAATAATAATAATAATAATAATAATAATAATAATAATAAATAATAATAATAATAATAATAATAATAATAATATATAATAATACATACATGAACAGGAATAAGGGATACCAACAGAACAAACTATTCGGAACAACCAGAAAAGACTATACAGCCAACTAAGAGGGGAAGACAACCACCCGAAATTCCTGAAGCCGAATCAAGTAAGAGACTCTGGGAAAACATATGGAGCAATCTGGTATCACACAACAAACATGCAAACATGGCTCCAGGAAGTCAAGGAAGAAGAAACAGGGAGAATAAAAAACAAGATTCACAGACATCACGACAGACACAGTCAGACACCAACTAAAGAAAATGCCAAACTGGAAAGCCCCAGGTCCCGATGAAGTCCATGGATACTGGCTCAAAAACAAAAATTCAAGGCCCTACACCCACGAATAGCAGAACAACTCCAGCATTGTATCTCAAATCACCAAGCACCCAAATGGATGACCACAGGAAGAACATCCTTAGTACAAAAAGACAAGAGTAAGGGAAATATAGCCAGTAACTACAGGCCTATCACCTGTCTACCAATAATGTGGAAGTTACTAACAGGTATCATCAGTGAAAGGCTATACAACTACCTAGAGGAGACAAACACCATCCCCCACCAACAGAAAGGCTGCAGAAGGAAGTGTAGGGGCACAAAAGACCAGCTCCTGAATAGACAAAATGGTAATGAGACAGTAGGAGAAGGAAAACCAACCTAAGCATGGCATGGATAGACTATAAGAAAGCCTTCGACATGATACCACACACATGGCTAATAGAATGCCTGAAAATATATGGGGCAGAGGAAAATACCATCAGCTTCCTCAAAAAATACAATGCAACTGGAATACAATACTACAAGCTCTGGAAAAAGACTAGCACAGGTTAATATCAGGAGAGGGATCTTCCAGGGCGATCACTGTCCCCACTACTCTTCTTCGTAGTAGCCATGATTCCCATGACAAAAGTACTACAGAAGATGGATGCCGGGTACCAACTCAAGAAAGAGGCAACAAAATCAACCATCTGATGTTCATGGACGACATCAAGCTGTATGGTAAGAGCATCAAGGAAATAGATACCCTAATCCAGACTGTAAGGATTGTTATCTGGGGACATCAGGATGGAGTTTGGAATAGAAAAATGCGCCAATGCGCCTTAGTCAACATACAAAAAGGCAAAGTAACGAGAAACTGAAAGGATAAAGCTACCAGATGGGGGAGCAACATCAAACACATAGATGAGACATGGATACAAATACCTTGGGAGGGAATAATGGAAGGAGGATATAAAACACCAAGAGATGAAGGACACGATCAGGAAAGAATATATGCAGAGACTCAAGGCGATACTCAAGTCAAAACTCAACGCCGGAAATATGATATAAAAAGCCATAAAACATAAACACCAATGGGCAGAAAAGTGCCAGTATCAGATACAGGCGCAGGAATAGTGGAAATGGACGAAGGCAGAACTTCAAGAAAGACTCCGCAGCATAGATCAGAAACCAGGAAACAAATGACAATACACAAAGCACTACACCCAAGAGCAAATACGGACAGACTATACATAACACGAAAGGAAGGAGGGAGAGGACTACTAAGTATAGAGGACTGCGTCAACATCGAAAACAGAGCACTGGGGCAATATCTGAAAACCAGTGAAGACGAGTGGCTAAAGAGTGCATGGGAAGAAGGACTAATAAAAGTAGACGAAGACCCAGAAATATACAGAGACAGGAGAAAGACAGAAAGAAACAGAGGACTGGCACAACAAACCAATGCACGGCGGACAAATACATGAGACAGACTAAAGAAACTAGCCAGCGATGACAATTGGCAATGGCTACAGAGGGGTGGGGAGAGCTAAAGAAGGAAACTGAGGAATGATAACAGCGGCACAAGATCAGGCCCTAAGAACCAGATCATGTCAAAGTATGATAGACGGAAATAAACATCTCTCCCCCCATATGTAGGAAGTGCAATACGAAAAATGAAACCATAAACCACATAAGGCAAGTGAATGCCCGGCACTTGCACAGAACCAGTACAAAAGAGGCATGATTCAGTGGCAAAAGCCCTCCACTGGAGCCTGTGCAAGAAACATCAGCTACCTGCAGTAATAAGTGGTACGAGCACCAACCTGAAGGAGTGATAGAAAACGATCAGGCAAAGATCCTCTGGGACTATGGTATCAGAACGGATAGGGTGATACGTGCAAAGACCAGACGTACGTGACGTTGATTGACAAGGTCAAGAAGAAAGTATCACTCATTGATGTCGCAATACCATGGGACACCAGAGTTGAAGAGAAAGAGAGGGAAAAAAAAAATCGATAAGTATCAAGATCTGAAAATAGAAATAAGAAGGATATGGGATATGCCAGTGGAAATCGTACCATATCATAGGAGCACTAGGCACGATCCCAAGATCCCCCCTGAAAAGGAATCTGGAAAAACTAGAGGCTGAAGTAGCTCCGGGCCTCATGCAGAAGAGTGTGATCCTAGAAACGGCACACATAGTAAGAAAAGTGATGGACTCCTAAGGAGGCAGGATGCAACCCGGAACCCCACACTATAAATACCACCCATCGAATTGGCGAGAACTGTGATAGAGCAAAAAAAAAAAAAATAATAATAATAATATTATTATTATTATTATTATTATTATTATTATTATTATTATTAATAATAATAATAATAATAATAATAATAATAATAATAATAATAATAATAATAATAATAATAATAATTGAGTTAAAGTAGCAGAACAGTTATTGCATTAGGAAAGACTGAAGTAAACATTCTGTTCCCACGAGAACCGAGAAAAGTGTCCAGACGAAAAAAAATGAGAAACGCAGCTGTACTTGGCAGAAGTTGTTTGGAACTTTGTGCTCAGCTATGCTCAGCTAATGGCCAGAGTGATATTGCAAGAATATCAGAATCTCTCCTTGTGTGAGAAATATTCTTTTCTGAAGTACATATTGCAGAAATTGCTAGAAAATAGTAAAAACAGAACGTGGGGCTTTCTCTACCCGGATGGGTGTGAAACAGACTCAAATTGGTTTCAGGAGAGGAAGTTTAAACAGCGATAGAGACATGCTGCGAGAACCAAGGTTAGGAGGTCAGAAGGCCAGGGTTTTGGTTACTGAAACAGCAATTCCTACAGATAAAATCAAAAGTCAGTCTAAACTAAGACTAAACTAAGACGTCAGTCTGCAAAATAAGGTGAACTTTAGCAAAAGCAGAGGTTATTCAAAAACTAGGAAGAAATAGAAGGCTTCAATGGGAAATCTTTCTCCCCTGTTCCTTTTTTCGGAATTATTTAACCGCGAAAAAGTCTCAAGTTTGAGCCCTATATCCAATAAATCTTCTTTGGTAGTTTTAGAAAGAACGATTAAAACTTTGGGCTATCGGAGTTTATTCTGGTATAAATAAATCCTTCGCACATTCTCCTCCCAATTCCTAACGAAATTTTGCTCTGTAAGAACATTATTGCTAAGGAAGGAATTATATTTTGTGGAAATTATTTATGTTATGTTTCGAATGTTGGAAAACTACAAGAATTAAATCATAAATGTTTAAAAATCATGGGAGGATGTGTAGCACCTCAGGAAAATTCTCTCTCTCTCTCTCTCTCTCTCTCTCTCTCTCTCTCTCTCTCTCTCTCTCATGACCGTTCTTAGGTACAGGGTCTCGCAACCTCACCCTAGAACCATAGTTCGAATCTTGGTCGGGGCAGAATTTCTCATCAGTGTTAATTCCCCTAAGGTTTGAGTCATTGAATTCGAGATTGAACGATATTCGTGGCTTGGTATTTGTGGCTTTGAAAGTCATGCTCCTGTATGAATGGTCATATACAGATATATATATATATATATAATATATATATATAATATATATATATATTATATATATAATATATAATATCCTGAGTGATGCTGTACATCACTCAGGATTCCTGCACCATTTTCGTATTTTCCATAAAGCCGACTCTCCCTTTGACCGAGGAGCCATTTAACCCGGCAACAGAACAGTAAAAAAGAGAGAGAGAGAGAAAAAAGGCTTATTGTACAATAGTGAGAAGAAGTATAACAGCCTTGTGATGCAACTGTTAACGCCACTTCCTTCAGGGGTCCATCAAAGACGAAAATCCGTCTCTTGAAGCTTTTTGTAGGCCCTCTCGAGAGGGCTTTCAAGGGCTCTCCAGGGACCAGACTTTGTGTGAAGGTTATGCACAACACAGGTTCCTTTTGTTTTTCAGCTTCGTTTTTGCTTTGTTTTGGCTTTTTCGAGAAGGTTTTAATTGTTTGGGCCAAATTGCTCCTTGTAGTAACCCTGTCTGGAAAGTCCCCTTGGGTCGACTCCAGGTGAACTATTAAGAGTGGTGTTGTTACATCCAGTACAATGGGATAATTCTCTCTCTCTCTCTCTCTCTCTCTCTCTCTCTCTCTCTGAGAAGTGCTGATATAGTCGTCCCAATGGCAAATGGTTTTCAATGCCTTGGATAATTCTCTCTCTCTCTCTCTCTCTCTCTCTCTCTCTCTCTCTCTCTCTCTCTCTCTATTTAGTGACTTTATTTTTTATCCCTTTAAAAATTTATATAATATTGCCGCCTCACTCTGTCGAGTGCGTCAGGTCACTTGACGTTGAGAGTTGGTCATTAATCGATCCTGGTGATTTCTGCTCTTTCTTTTTTTTTTCTTTTTTTTACCTTTAATTTTCGACTACAAGTTTTAGATTTTGCACGAGAGACAGGCAGGTAGTTTTGTCGTAAGATTAGGCACTTTTTCAAAATGTAAGTGCAGTTTTTTTAACGTATTTATAAATTTTAGAACTGTTTTATTTCAAGAAATACAGTATATCCGCAATCTTTAGACATTTTGCGCTTTCGTACGCAGCTGGTTGTCGTCTGCTCGACGTGCGTATACTAAAGCCTTATACGTTCTTGTGCGACACCCTGTAAGTTAGAAATAAATGGACGAAGCGACCACACTGATTGTTATAGAGAAGGCACGAGTATGTATGCTTATATTTTCGTAACTGAGTTGACTATCAGTACTCCAGATGTATTAGGTAAATACATCCGTTCGAATATTGGCACCTCAGGGATTATTAGCTAAACGTTATCCTTTCAGTATCATGGGCGATGGGCCTAAGGTTGAATATATTACACTTCTCCCCACCCCCACCCCTTCCACAAGAAAAGACTGAAGACTGGTACGTTAACATGCTACATAAATCGCGTACGGATATATCTCCAGATTGGCAGAAGATTTCCCGTTCTAACGCAGCAGTTCAGGTATACCGTATCGTTGCTGTGTGACGAGCCAAGTTTGTAATTTTTTTTTTTTTATGTTTTCCCCTGTCATTTTGTTAATGTTTTAGATAACCCTCTCCCCCCCCCTAGATCCAGTTTTAAGTTGAATCTCTCTCTCTCTCTCTCTCTCTCTCTCTCTCTCTCTCTCTCTCTCTCTCTCGATTCCAACTCTGTGTATCGTATAAATTGCTTACATGCTCAAATATTATTATTATTATTTATTATTATTATTAATTATTATTCCATATTATTATTATATTATTATTATTATTATTGGGCACAATTTCCCGTGTCGAAAATTATGGCAATGGTTGCTGGTCCACAATAATATCGCATGTGAAGTATAAAGTCTTTAATAGATAAATAAAAGCTTTCGAACCTTGTACTAGGTTCATCTTCAGTCAAGTGAAGATGAACCTAGTACAAGGTTCGGAAGCTTTTATTATCTATTTAAGACTTTATACTTCACATGCGATATTATTGTGGATCTGCAACCATTATTATTATTATTATTATTATTATTATTATTATTATTATTATTATTATTATTATTAAGAAGATGAACCTATTCATATGTAGCTGCCCAAAGGGGCCATAACTTGAAATTGAAGCTTCCAAAGAGTATGGTGTTTATTTGAAAGAAGGAACAGAAGAGATCACCTTTAAAAAAAAAAGATAAAATAAATAAAACAAATTAATGAATAAATACATATAACTGTAAGTAAATGATTAAAATACAAGGTGTATAGTATCAGGGTAGCCATGCATTTCATCTTCGGTGTACTCAGACATACCCTCTGAATGAATGTGCATCTGTGATATCGTAAAGTTTAATTTAATCTATTTTATTTCATTTTCTTACCTTATCCGAATATAGCTTGAATCGAGCAATACCTTAAAACATCTAACTTGTTAGAGTCATTCGTCTGCATTTGTAACGTCAACAGGCCCCAAAATGATTTTCGAGAATATACCTGAAGCGTTCCGACCTGGTGGGGAATCGAACCCCAGGTCCATTTGCTGGTGGGGTGAAAGTCCTAACCGCTGGACCACGAGTACCTCTATATATATATATATATATATATATATATATATATATATATATATATATATATATATGTTATAGTTATAGTGAAAGTAGACAGATGTTTTGGAAATCTCACATTTTAATTGCGACGCGTTTCGTTGTTTCTTCATACATTTTCAAGCCTAAAGAGACATTACAGTATTTAATAAGTAGTTAAAAAGATCATGTAATTATGGCTGACAAAGCTGACAAAGTAAAAGTAGCAACAATAAGATAATGGTTAAAATCTTTAAAATAAATTGCCCAAGCATACTAAAAAAATAAAATATATAAGATCTTTAAGGTAAATTACAACCGTATACTAAACACAGAATGGTGGGAAAGACAGATGGAAGTTTACACTACAAATGAATGACTGAATGATTTATATTAAAAGCAAGGGATAAGATGAATTGTCAAGGTTAAGATCTGGTTTCCTTAAAAATATTTCTATCGACTCAGAGATTCTCAATAATGACTCTTCTCTAAAAGTACCAAGCACTAAAATTTTTCAATCTTTCTACCTGTATTACATTCTTCTATGCTGTAAAATCGGTGATCTGGTTGGCTTGGCCAGCAAGCAACCAGTACGCGAGGAGAAATGGCATAATGTTCGGAAGATCTTGTCCGGACCGACCGTTTTGGACTGGCCAATATAGGTGGCGCTACAGGGCGTCACACTTGTAAATCTAGGTGATGCCAGACAAAAGGTCTGAAGGTACTTAGTTTATCTTTATGGTTTAACAATGCTTGGATAGTATGGTTGTTGGTAAATATTAACTTGGGGTTAATGTGGGGAAAGCTATACTTAAACATATTTCTTAGTTCTCTTGTAACGTATTTAGAACAAGGATCACTTATATATGGAAATTTAAAATACATAGTTTATCAACCCTTGGCATATCTATTTTGCTATTTATACTAAGAGAAATATTTAGGAACTTTTTTATTTCTTTATATATTATGTTATTGGGATAGCCATTAATTTTGAAATAGTTTAACAGAAACTTTATTTTTGAGTCAAATGCCTGCCAGGAGCTGCAGAGAGAATATGCTCTATGTATTAAAGTCTTAATGTTATTCATTTTGAAATTAAAGAATGTAGCACTTTGGAAATTCATTCCAAGATCGGTAAAAGTAAACTTTCTAAAAATGCTAAAACTTAAGAGCGACTTATTGTTTGCGGTAGTTTTGTAGTGCTTACATCTAAAAGTTAAGAATATTATTTTCTTCATGTTCGCGGTTAACTGAATACATGGGTGTTTACTATTTAAGCAATCATGGAACCGTGACTTAAAATGCCTGAAAACACAAATGTTTAGTCGTCAACCTACCTGTGATAAACAATTGGTTTAAACTCAAGGGGACAATCATCAAGCCATCGTTTTTCATGAAAACAAAACGAAATAGTTGGCCATTGGGGCTGAAAGTGGAGATGCCATTGCGAAACCCTCAAATTGTTTGTAGTGCAAATTATTGAATAAAAAGTTTATGCATAAGTTAAGAAGAGTTTTAAAAGCATTTCTTGAAATAGTTTTCACTTGTTCAATGGTATTATAAATAGAGTTTAAAACTATATCAACCGTTTCCTTGATAGGAACGTTTGTGAAAAGGGAGGTGATGCGAAAGCTTGCTAGCACCGCACCTTCGTGTATTTCATAAGAATTGATGATGTTCTTGAACTCTTACGTGTTTTTTATTGTATACTGATTTTCTGTCAATGGCTGTAGAAAACTTATTAAAAATTCGCTAGTTTTTAGGATGGTGCTTTAAGGCAGACAGAATGGGTCTCAATGTATTCCACTTTTATGAACTGTGGTAGTCCGTACAATATTGATGGTGAACTCCCCACTTACAAACAAACTTGTGATATTCTTCTTCACTAATCGAACCATTCTTTCTGAGCTTTCTTAATTGGTAATTGATCTTGTCTTCTGTATTCAAGTTTGTTTTATATATATCTTCTTGAGGACACTTCATAAATTATTTTAGTATGCTGGTGCAATTTATTTTAAAGATTTTAACCATTATCTTATTGTTGCTACTTTTACTCAGCTTTGTCAGCCAATTATTACATGATCTTTTAACTACTATTAAAATACTGTAATGTCTCTTTTAGGCTTGAAAATGTTGTTATGAAGAAACAACGAACGCGTCGCAATTAAAATGTGGTGTCTCTTAACCTACGCTCTTCTTTTCCCACGATCTATATATATATATATCATATATATATATATATATATATATATATACACATATATGTATATATGTATATATATATATATATATATATATATATATATATATATATATATAGAGAGAGAGAGAGAGAGGAGAGAGGAGAGAGAGAGAGAGAGAGAGAGACCTTAACAATGACTCGATAATGTTCTCCAGCTGAAATAGTGATAACCTTCGTTATAACCTCTTTAAATGATAGCGCTGAAATGTTCTCCGTAAAACATTTAAAGCTGTATAATGTTCTCTTGGAATAAGAAAACTGTTTGAATGGTTATTGCTGTCATAATGATAGCATGATCCATGTAGAGATGATAGCTAGTTACGATGTGATTTGAATTGAGTTATGATGTTTTTTGTATCTCCTTGAGAGAGAAAACTGGAGCTATAATCATTTCTCTTGTTTGCATGAAATTGCAAAGTAAAATTGCATATATACTTATAAGATTTCTCTTGATTAGTTTAGATAACAAGGTGGAAATTATATATATATAGTATATATATATATATATATGATATAGTATGTATACATATATGTCTTTCCTGCTTTTGTTATAAAATAGCAAAGAAAGTTGCAGTTATAATGCTTTCCATTTTTTGTATAAGACAACTGAATACATTTATTGATTATCCTTTTAGAAAAACCCTATATTCATCAAACAACTCACAGAGCTTCGTAGCAGTTTTATTTGTAAAGTAAAGTCGGGGAGGGGGGGGGGGGGGGGGGGGGGGGGATGATTAATTACTGCAGCGTATTTAGCAACGTGATTTTTCTTGCGTATCCGAAAGGAGACGACCTGAAAGAACTGCTGACCAGAGACTGTTCAGTAATGTGGTGTTTGTGATGACCCGTTTTTTTCCGTTCGTGTGTTTGATTTTGTCTTGTAATTGTCGTTGTTTATGTTGTGGAAGGTCGGAGTGACTTGTGGAAAAGGAACAGGACCTTAGAATTTTGTCATTTATTTATATTTATTTATAATTTATCACATTTTGCGTCATGTGACACATTGGTCTTCGTGGCCAGGTAAAAAGCGTAATTTGGGTGTATGAAACATATTGAGATTATTTCCAAGAATATTCTGTGGTTAGGTTTTGAGATCTGGCGCCCTGCTTTTTTCAGGGAAAAGTCCCTGTGCCTGGGTTGTCAATGATTGAATCAAACTGATTTAATCAAGTGATTAAATAATTGATTTCTTCATTAAAAATAAAAATTTTATATTTTTTATTTAAAAGCAAACACATTGAAAATTATGGGTTGAATGTTAATAAAAACTTAAGCATAACTGTGCTGCATCTATTTATTTTGATATAAAAAAATTGCAAGTACATACTTTAGGCCAGAACTGGAAACCTAAAAGATAAATCAATAGTGATTCTTTCATAAAATACATTTTGAGGAGAAAAAATAATTGAAAAAAACATCTAATAAATAAATGCAAAAAAATTAGTAAAAAATCAATTAAATCACTGATTTTTTTTAACTATAAAAATCATCAGCCCTGCCCCGTGCTCGATTGTATCTCGGAAAACTGCGTCCCTATACCCCGGACCCGAGATCGAATCCGGGCCGGGCATCAGAATGCCCTCATTTCTGTCTACATTTGGATCAAGGCTTAGTAGTGACAAGCGCTTCCAAAATGTGAAGAAATGGGCATTGTGGTTAATAAAAACAACATGTTTACTTGTTTTCTGCTAAGAATGGTGTACTACCTGGCTAACAGCCTCAAAATCCGATTGCAAACTTGTGTTGATTTTAAAGTAAAAAAATTATTCGTTTTGCGCTGACGGAGGTCCCCCCCCCCCCACCCCCCCCCTCTCTCTCTCTCTCTCTCTCTCTCTCTCTCTCTCTCTCTCTCTCTCTCTCCAACTCCACCTTCGCCTTTGAGTGTCGTAATCAGAAGGCGTAGATATCAAGACATTGCAGAAGTGCTTGATTATGTTATCACATCAACTTGCTTTTCTCTCTCTCTCTCTCTCTCTGCCTCTGCATATATATATATATATATATATATATATATATATATATATATATATATATATATATATATATATATATATATATATATGTATATATATATATATATATATATATATCCTGTCTGTTTGTCTGTTTGACAGAGTATTGCACATTTCGGTATCTTTACAGTTAAAAAATCTTGCGTACAATATCGTAGACCTAAAGCATTTAATAATGAATAACGGGCAGTGTGAATTTTTCATTTTTTCATTTTGACCCAGCAATCTTCCCCTTCAAGAAAACAAGGCGGAGGATGAGAGAATATGAAGAACATTAAATATTAGTGTTGTGTTGGCCGCCTGAATGACGTGGAATTTCATTCCAAAACTTCGCTAACAAGATACGGCCCAATTTCATGAAACAAAAGTAATTTAAACTACGGGGAAGCCATAATGCAACTTGAAGGAACGGCTGGCCTGGGAAGAGGATTGGGATTCATGATTTTTTTCCTCTCTTTTCGAAGGCGATAATACTAATAATAATAATTATTACAATAATAATAATACATAGAACGCTACGTCGTGATTTGTTATGGTTAAAATACCCTGAGTTGTGTGTATGCATGTACCGGTTTTTCATTATAATATATATATATATATATATATATATATATTATATATATATTATATATATATATTTAATTTATAATTTAGTTTATTTATATATAATTATATATAATATATATTTATATATATTTCTATATTATTTATATATTATATATGGTTATATTATATATATGTGTGTGTATATATATATATATATATATATATATATATATATATATATATATATATATATATATATATATGTATATCTATATATAAGATATATAGAGTATAGCTTGAGGAAGGTGGTTGTTATCAAGATATTATGTTTATTATCCGCAGGGTTATTTTGAAGTAAACTTATTCTCTCTCTCTCTCTCTCTCTCTCTCTCTCTCTCTCTCTCTCTCTCTCTCTCTCTCTCTCTCTCAAATTATAGTCGATTAAATTAGGAGTCCCAAGAGTATAGCTTCTTCTTCTGCTTCTTCTTCTTTTATATACTAGGAGGAAACTCGGCTAGGAAATTTACCTCTAAGTGTCCCGCAGCCAGTCTCTTAATCTCTTCTCAGTTCCACTGTGGGTAGTGGTTGGTTGCCTCATGGAGATTTAAATTCTCTCTCTCTCTCTCTCTCTCTCTCTCTCGAGTAGGATAGAAGTATGGTTTGGCACCTTTGGGACTTTTTTTGACATATAAATTATTGTTATATGTGTAAGTCCTTTGAAAGGATTTAATGAGAAAGATTCTCTCTCTCTCTCTCTCTCTCTCTCTCTCTCTCTCTCTCTCTCTCTCTGCTGGCAATATAAATAAAATTATGCTTGTGCATGTTTGTAGTTCGGCTATGTTTTCCTCACTGTGCTTTAAGTGTTATCATGTTAGATTTTATACACATTTTTAAAAAATTAATTTTATGCATGTTTACATTGAGGAATGTGTGTGCATATTTGCACTTTTTGTATTCTTCTGTAGAGGTCTCCCGATATCCTTATCTATAAAAAAACAGTTCCTCTCAAATGTTTAAATTGTGGTTTGTTTAGGTTATCAACTTTCACCTTGCTGTATCCTTGTAGATAATTGCCTTCACAATATGATATTGCATTATGTATTTATCTTTGTTGTTTCGTGATACCTCTCTATAACTGTATAGCAGGTAAGTTATAATATTGTAGAACCAGTGAAGACGAAAACTGATTTCTCATTAGAATGAACGGCTAGTGGATGGGTGACCTTCCCTCATCCCACGTGTGAATTGAAAGTTTCTCGGCGGAAACCGAGTCTAGCGGGAACACTCTTTATACAGCCTTGAGTGTCAGTGCCACGACAACCGTGCCTAATTTAGCTTTACCCCTACAGCGGATGTTGGCCCTTCCGGCGAATCGGGAGGTCCCTGAGCATCCCCAACGGAAGGTGGGTCGGTGGGTGCCGTGTTGACGCAGCAAATAGTTCAAGTTTAATATGCGGTTTGACTGATTCGCCTTTAAGGCAGCTATATTTTGCTTTTTGCTGGGGTTGTGTTTTTTTTTCTTTGCAGAGGTTGTTGGGAGCTTTATGTTTAGTGAGTGGCGGTGTTTTTATTTTGGTTGTTTGATTTGATTTGCTACTCTGCTTCGTTACTTTTAAGTTAAGGCCTAGAGCTGGATTAACACACGTGGATTCTTAACTGGAAATGTTTTGACTTCGTTTCCGAAGCAAGGCGAAGTTAATGTCACCCAATTCAAGCTTAAAATTGCTTCATTAACTGTAAATCATAAGTGTGTTTTGTAAACTAACGTTCTGTGGGCCGCGCTTTTTATCGCCAGCCTTTTTGGAAATAATTAATCAACGCACAATCACGTGTTTAGTAGGAATAGCTTTCGAACGCGCATTGGGATCGAACCCAGGACTCCTTGCCTTTCATTTGAGAACCCTGAGTTCGATCCCGCTGTGAGTTCGAAATTTATTGTTATCCCGAATTCCTTCTCGTAGGAAATTCTGAACTAAAAACTGGTATTCTTTCTAATTGTTTCATGCCACGTAAATGTAGACATTATTAAAACTTAAACCATTTATTTTCCTTTAATACGAAATTCATGTTATCGAGGTAAGTCATTCGTTGCGTAATAGTTGCGACTAATGTTAACATTTGAATTGTCGAATTTCAATTGTTTCTGAATGATAAAATGGAAGAGAGGGTCTGTAGTTCTGTAGTGCTTTGAACTGACTGGGACAACTAACTACAATTAAAGACTTTTGAGAATATTGAAAAATAAATTAAAATATATATTTTGTAAATGTTGGTGATGGAAAAGTACCGAGATCGCTATCAGTTACAGGCCTACAATATATTGCGCGGAAGCTGAGTTATGAATATTAACGAATTATCAAAGGATTTGTAGTATTTGTTCATTTACATCAGGAAACCAATTCTAAATTTGTATACCTTAGGTAAGTGTGGCTCTTTACATAATACATATACAGGGTGTCCATAAAGTCCCAGTACCAATATGAGCAATAAATACTTGTAATGTTACTTAGACTTTATGGACACCCTGTATACATACTGACTTATTTACTTGTGACCATGAGATACTTTAAATTGTCATTAACAATTGATAAGGTATCCATGTGGACTTAGCGACGTTTTATATGCTATGATTAGGAATGCTACAGAAGATGTAACATGGTTAATGTTAAGCATTATAAGTCGACTTTGTGAAAAACACCTCCCTTCTATGACTTGGAAAACTGGGCTGCTGGACCTGGAAAAGATCAGTTGCCAGGTAGTCAATAACATCATGTTTATGTAAAGTTACTCGGAAATTGTTATTTGGAGTATAAAAAAGTATAAGCCTCCGCTTGAGCCAGGTAGCTAATAATATCATTTTTTTTAATTACTCGGAATTGGTCATGTGAAGCGTAAAAACTATAAACCTGTAGCTTGGTGATGCTTCAGAAACATGCGTTCTACCTCACGTGTTAGGTCTCACAGGAGCCTTTGCTTAGCAGGAACGTAATCAATTTCTTTTCATTTTTACCGATTTTATCAACCACACTAACGTGTCACTACCATTTTTCCCCCCAGAGAGTAAGAAATTTCAGGGCAATGAATATTAAGACACATTATGCCCTCAAAATACCGTAGAACCCCAAAGGGTCTTATCAGCAATATTATATTGTGGATATTTTAATTTAGTGAGGGGTGATTTACTTTGTAAGAGAACGCTGTAAATCTAATGCTTGCTTTAGATTTGTAATTGTTATCTTGATGTTGATGGCAACAGCTCATTAAGGTATATGCCCTCGATATGTATTGCTTAGCTTTTGCGTTATCAGTGACAGTGAGGGCAATTTTTATTTGTCCTAAGAGATGCAGATTGTGGCTTTTATCATTGGATATTAGTAAACGACACAAATTCTCTTTTATAGAAAGACGGTTTAATGAGAATTATCTATCCCAGGATATTCCCATTGGTAGGGAATATCCTGGGATAGATAATTCTCATTAAACTGTCTTTCAATAAAAGGAAATCTGTGTCGAGTACTAACACACATTATTGTTAAAAAAAAACGAAAGTGCAGATTACTTGACGAAGAACATCGCAGTGTTTGATTGCACATAATCATGTATGCGTGGCCATGAAGATTACAATTTTGTATGCATGTGTGTGTGTGTATATATATATATATATATATATATATATATATATATATATATATATATATATATATATGTGTGTGTGTGTGTGTGTGTGTGTATCTATATATGTGTGTGTGGGCGCGTTAAAGTAACACGTTTCCTATAAATAACAAGCATACTTTTTCCTACAATTTCAAAAACTTATTTTAGGCAGAAGTTTATTCTTAAGATCCTCAGACCGTAATGAATTCACATCAAAGACGAGGAAGACCCCTCGAGAAAAAAAATAAAGAATAGAAAAATGCTTAAATAAAGACATCTTTTCACTTACAAGAGGACGTAGTGTATATAGAAAGCCATTTACATAATATAAACGCGACTCTCTTCTCTTTTTTTATCTCTCCTTGTTAAGGTGAGTGTGAAAGACAAAATGCACCTCCTTCGGGGGGAGGGGGGTGGGGATCCCAATTTGGGAGCCCCCCCTGGTTGACTTTATGAGGGGGTGGCCAGAGTTATTACCTCTCAGGCCCAGGGACGGTGATGGCCTAAATGGCTGTGTTGGAGGACAATGGATGAAGGAGGAGGAGGAGGAGGAGGAGGAGGAATTAAGAGGTGGTTATGGAAATGAATTTTGGGAGAGAAAACAGGGAATTGATTAAGTTTGACTATGTCGAAGAGCGCAAACACTCACAAAACCACACACACTTAACAAAAGCGCAGATTGGGGATCATACCAGAGAAGAATGTAACACATGATTATTCTTTCATTTTCTTTATTTTTTTTTATTTAACAATACGATCAAACTCCCTGAGGAAGTATTTCCTTTCCGCGGAAGTATTTTTGGGATGGGACTGTCAATCTTTGCTGATTTCCTTCTTGGTTGCGACCCACTGCAGTCAGCTGACTGGTTGGTGTGTGTTTCGTCCATTGCACACAGGTGAACGGGGTCTCGTTGGGTTATGAATATACGAGCCTACACCGTTCCCTCTTGCCGGGGAACCTAACTTGGGTTTCCGCGTTGGTGTAACAAAATGTTATGGCCGCAAACTGCAAAGTATACCCAATATATATATATATATATATATATATATATATATATATATATATATATATATATATATATATATGTATGTATGTATGTATGTATGTATGTATGTATGTATGCTTCAAAATCACAGTAGATGCACTTTATTATATAAACGAATACCACAGGAAAATGACAGGCAGATGAGTAGTACCAAGCGGTTTCCTGTATTTATTCACTCATCGTCGGGGTACAAAGGAGTGACAATTGGTAAGAAGGTTACGATGTAAAAAAAATAAGAGAGCAAGAATGCCAGATGGTTAATTGTAAAAAGGATATAAAAAAAAAAATCAGAGATAAATCCAGGATAATCTGGGATCACGCGGTCACTAACTAAAACCGCGAACTTAACCATAAGAGATACCAAAGCTAAGACATACAAAATAAAAAATAAAAAACATGTATAAACTGAATATATTAACTTTGCTGCTTATAATTATCAATAGTTATTTTTAGATTATGAATTTTTTGTTTGTTTAAAATCGATGCTATCATAATTTAAAAAAGATGTTGATAAATATAAGCAACAGAAATTAATATTATAAGTTTTATACATGTTTTTTTTTTTTTTTGTACGTCTAAGCTTCTGTATATCTTATGGTAAAGTTTATCATTTTATATGTGACCGAGTGATCCCGGATTATCCTGGATTACCTCTTTATTTTTTTACCTTTTTAGCAATTAACCAGCTGGTATTCTTGATCTTTTTGTTAGATTGTTACTTTCTTTCCAACTATCTCATTGAATAAACGCAGGAAAGCGCTTGGTACTGAGAGAGAGAGAGAGAGAGAGAGCAGGGGGGGAGAGAGAGAGAGAATAGGAGGAGTACCCTGGCGAGAGAGAGAGAGAGAGAGAGAGAGAGAAATTTGTTTATATTATAAAACATAAATTAATATTAACGCAAGAGCACAAGCGAGATTTATCGACCCTTTATTTTAAAATATTGTTTGTACAATAACTACTTAATTTTGAATGATAACAGCTTCATATGGAAACATAGTACACGTGTAATCATAAACCCAATTGTTATACTGTAAATTATTGCCTGTGTGGAACTGTGCATTTTACTCTTGTTAATCAGTCTGATAAATGCCATGGGTATTTTGGAGTTATTATTATTATTACTAGCAGACATATGCTTACAGAAATTATATATGATAAATTCGTAAAGTAACTAAGTCTACGGACATAACCAGCCCCGTTTCAGGGAATCCCTTTTCACCCCCCCCCCCTCAGAGGGGAGAGGTAGGATGGAACCCCATTATAAACTATCTTAGGGGTCCCCACTATAACCCTGCCAAGTTTCATGCCCATCGGACCAGCCGTCTGGTCGTGATTGAATGACAGGTTGACGGACAGACATAATGCCCAATATAGTAAGATTCACTTGATAGGAGTAACAGAAGGTAACAGTAAATCAAGAGAGCATCAGTTATTACAAAAAAAAAAAAATAAGAACAATTTGATAGACATGTTATATAACATGTTTGTATGTAAGAAAACATACTCAGATGTTTTAACATATATACGTTTGTATTTGAATGCCTGCCAAGCTCTTCATAAGATCGGCCGTGAAAGTAAGAAAGGAAAATGTGAAGAGATGTTGATAACAGCAGAATTAGACATAAATGTCAGAAAAAAAAAATTGGATTCTAAAAGATAGAACAAACTTAATGGTGCGTTTGTTTTCGTTTGTTCATGTTACCGTAACGAGTTTCTGCTTCTCTCTCTCTCTCTCTCTCTCTCTCTCTCTCTCTCTCTCTCTCTCTCGTCTTCTTTTGGCAGTAAGCTTTTGGTTATTTTAACTCTGCTCCTAGAGATAAGTGTGCATACGATGTCTCCTCGGATGGATTAAATAGTCTTTGAGACATCTTAATCCTTGTACCTCTCTCTCTCTCTCTCTCTCTCCTTCTTCTTCTTTTTCTTCTTCTTTGGATGTTTTAATTATCTTTCCTTTTTCGCGTCCTCTCTCTCTCTCTCTCTCTCTCTCTCTCTCTCTTCTCTCTCTCTCCTTCTTCTATTCTTCTTCTTTGGATGTTTTAATTATCTTTCCTTTTTCGCGTCTCTCTCTCTCTCTCTCTCCTCTTTCTCCTTCGTCTATTCTTCTTCTTTGGATGTTTTAATTATCCGTTCGGGGACGGCGTCCTCTCTCTTTCTTTTTCTTCCTTCTCTTCCTTTCTCTCTCTCTCTCTCTCTCTCTCTCTCTCTCTCTCTCTCTCTCTCTTCTTTTTCTTCTTCTTCTTCTATTCTTCTTGTTCTTCTTCTTTTGGGTAGTAAGCTTTTTTTATTCTCTTCCCTCTTTCACTTCCTGTTTCTCTCGTCTTTCGCCCTCCCTCGAGAGTTAAAAGCTTTTCTTTCGTCTGGTGAAACCCGAGAATAATCGTCTATCAGACATTTCTTCTTCTTCTTCTTATTCTTCTTCTTCTTCTTACTCATCCTAGTACTACTACGTTTCATCCTGATACTCGTCTTGCCCTTATCCTGATGCTTCTCAGCGTGGTATCTCTTCCTCTCCTATGTCTGTATCCTGATATGTCTTCCCCCTTCTCTGTGCTATTCCTAGCTAGCACTCCTTCTCCTTATCCTCCATCCTATTACTCCCCCATCCTAATCCTAATACTCCTCTTCAAACTGCTTCAAGAGTACCAGCTTTAGAAGAAGAAGAAGAAAAAAAAATAGTTGTAATGGTAGACAGACGATCTTTTCAAACACATATGGCCCCCAGGACACATCCTGTTATCCTTCTCTCTCTCTCTCTCTCTCTCTCTCTCTCTCTCTCTCTCTCTCTCTCTCTCTCTCTCTCTCTCTCTCCAGTTCATATCACTTCGTCTGCTTTCCTTCCTTCAACCATAATTAATTTCCTAGATGACATACGACCTTCATTTTGAATAATTAGGGATAAGATCTCGAGTACTCTCGAAGTCTGCCCACCTCCCACCAACCCCCCTCCCTTTTTAAGGGTTCAAGATGCTCCGATGTATGTGGGGAGTCATTGTATTCCCCACAGCCAATGTGGGGAGTCATTCTACTCCCCAACCATGGGGGATTCTCGCGGTATTTTGCTCAGTAACATGAGAGGGTAGCTCCTAAAAAAATTGAATTTATTAAGTAAATGAATACATAACAAATCTCTCTCTTTGCCGAGTGCCTGAATTAAAACCCCATTGAATTGTTTGTCTCTGATTGAATTACATACTATGTATAGTGACGCACAGGAAACTATAAAGTTTATTATTATTCTTATTGTTATTCAGAAGATGAACCCTATTCATATGGAACAAGTCCACCAAAGGGGCCACTGACTTGAAATTTGAATCAAGTAACGGAAATGATATGGAAATGCAGAAAATAAGATATTATCAGGTATTAGAAAATGAAACATAGATGAACAATTAATGAATACATAAATGAAAGCGTAAGTTATTAACATACAAGGAGAATTGTTTCTGGTCCAAAGTCCAAAGGGGCGAGGTTAAAAAAGGCCTTCTTGAACTATGCAGTTCCATGGCGAGGTCCATTTACTGCACATATTGATCTTATTGATCAGCAAATATATATATATATATATATATATATATCTATATATATCTATATATATATATATATATATATATATATATTATATAATATATATATATATTATATTATATATATATATATATTCATCATTCATTCATTCATTCATTATTTATTTATTTATTTATTTATTTGTTTACTTATTTAATATTTTTCCTCCAGTGGGAAGTTTGCAATGTCAAAGAAATTTCGGACTTAATCTCTCAAGCTCTTCTTATCAATGAAACTTTGCCTTTCGGCCGCTTTTCCGTTTTCCTCTTTTAAGATCATCAGAAACCTTTCCTCCAACGGAAAAAAAAATCCATCCACTAGCAGTTTGAAATGTGACCCTCTCTCTCTCTCTCTCTCTCTCTCTCTCTCTCTCTCTCTCTCTCTCTCTCTCTCTCTCGTCTGAAATGAATTACGTGGCAGAAGCAATTTTTCTTTTATATATATATATGGAAGACTTCAGACAATCTTATGGAGAATCTCCTCGCTTCCTCCTCTCTCTCTCACTCTCTCTCTCTCTCTCTCTCTCTCTCCCTCTCTCTCTCTCTATCTATATATATGATATATATATTATATCGCTAATCTATATTATGGAGACATTGACATTCTATGATGGGAAATCTCTCTCTCTCTCTCTCCTCACTCCAGTCTTCCTCGTCAATTCTCCCTTCTCTCTCTCTCTCTCTCTGTATATATATATATAATATATAGTATTATATATATACTATATATATATTATTTATATATATATATATATATATATATATATACAGTATAGTATATGTTTGTTATATATATTTTATATAATAAATATATATATATATTACATACATACATACATACATACATACTACATACATACATACATATGCGTACGCATTTACTGGTGTATTTAATAGTACGAGGCGCACACACACACACACACACAAGTAGTATTCCCTTTAAAAAAGCGAGTGTTTTAACCCCAAACTATTGCATTTTGTCGCACGTCACTGGAGCTTTCGTCAGACGACACATCTCATCTCCCAAAGACTTCCTCACTTTTAAGAACCCATAAGTCGCCATCAACGTTCCCCTACTGCCTTGTCAATCACTCTTCACCCTGTTAAGAAATTTGTTTTTCTGAAGTCGTCTTCTCCTAGACAAAATGTGTTCTGTTACGCTTTCTTCAGTTCGCATTTTGTCTTTTTCTTCTGTATATTTTTTTATGCGTAATTGACATCATTCAGTTCTATTTTTCTTGCAGGGAGTACGTTGTATTGAGAAATATAGGGCTAGCTTTGTATTTTACGTGGGTAAGTCTTGGCCTGGTAAGATTCCTGCTCGTTTATCTTTTAAATTGTGGTAATTCAAGAAACAAACAAATGTTTATAGAAAGGAAGGTGTGAACTGGCGCATTTCTGTTGTAGCGATTTGGTTTCTGGATAAACACAAACTCTCAAGTTCGGCTCATCATTTGATATAGTTACCCCTTGTAAAGACGCCGGCTGTTTTGTATTTTCTATTATACAAGATGACTCGTTTGTGATGGGACACTCGGCTATATTGTTTTTCTCTCTGGCGGCAAGAGTAAACGAACTGCATGTTATGTGTATTC